>NW_027469281.1:0-249165 GCF_051020765.1 Lasioglossum baleicum | reverse complement strand
TCCTCTCGCACGTGTTTTTGCTCGGCTAGCCTGCGGGATGCATCCTCTCGCACGTGTTTTTGCTCGACTAGCCTGCGGGACGCATCCTCTCGCACGTGTTTTTACTCGACTAGCCTGCGGGATGCATCCTTTCGCACGTGTTTTTACTCGACTAGTCTGCGGGAAGCATCCTCTTGCACGTGTTTTTACTCGACTAGCATGCGGGATGCATCCTCTCGCACGTGTTTTTACTCGACTAGCCTGCGGGAAGCATCCTCTCGCACGTGTTTTTACTCGACTAGCCTGCGGGATGCATCCTCTCGCACGTGTTTTTACTCGACTAGCCTGCGGGAAGCATCCTCTTGCACGTGTTTTTACTCGACTAGCCTGCGGGATGCATCCTCTCGCACGTGTTTTTACTCGACTAGCCTGCGGGATGCATCCTCTCGCACGTGTTTTTGCTCGACTACCCTGCGGGATGCATCCTTTCGCACGTGTTTTTGTTCGACTAGCCATGCGCATCCCAAAAAACCTGCGCATGCGCATCCCACAAAACCTGCGCATGCGCATCCCACAAAACCTCGCACGTGTTTTTACTCGACTAGCCTGCGGGATGCATCCTCTCGCACGTGTTTTTACTCGACTAGCCTGCGGGATGCATCCTCTCGCACGTGTTTTTACTCGACTACCCTGCGGGATGCATCTTCTCGCACGTGTTTTTGCTCGACTAGCCATGCGCATCCCAAAAAACCTGCTCATGCGCATCCCAAAAAACCTGCGCATGCGCATCCCAAAAAACCTGCGCATGCGCATCCCACAAAACCTGCGTATGCGCATCCCACAAAACCTCGCACGTGTTTTTACTCGACTAGCCTGCGGGATGCATCCTCTCGCACGTGTTTTTACTCGACTAGCCTGCGGGATGCATCCTCTCGCACGTGTTTTTACTCGACTACCCTGCGGGATGCATAATCTCGCACGTGTTTTTGCTCGACTAGCCATGCGCATCCCAAAAAACCTGCGCATGCGCATCCCAAAAAACCTGCGCATGCGCATCCCAAAAAACCTGCGCATGCGCATCCCACAAAACCTGCGTATGCGCGTCCCACAAAACCTCGCACGTGTTTTTACTCGACTAGCCTGCGGGATGCATCCTCTCGCACGTGTTTTTACTCGACTAGCCTGCGGGATGCATCCTCTCGCACGTGTTTTTGCTCGACTAGCCATGCGCATCCCAAAAAACCTGCACATGCGCATCCCACAAAACCTGCGCATGCGCATCCCACAAATCCTCGCACGTGTTTTTACTCGACTAGCCTGCGGGATGCATCCTCTCGCACGTGTTTTTGCTCGGCTAGCCTGCGGGATGCATCCTCTCGCACGTGTTTTTGCTCGACTAGCAATGCGCATCCCAAAAAACCTGCGCATGCGCATCCCACAAAACCTGCGCATGCGCATCCCACAAAACTTCGCACGTGTTTTTACTCGACTAGCCTGCGGGATGCATCCTCTCGCACGTGTTTTTGCTCGGCTAGCCTGCGGGATGCATCCTCTCGCACGTGTTTTTGCTCGACTAGCCATGCGCATCCCAAAAAACCTGCACATGCGCATCCCAAAAAACCTGCGCATGCGCATCCCACAAAACCTCGCACGTGTTTTTACTCGACTAGCCTGCGGGATGCATCCTCTCGCACGTGTTTTTACTCGACTAGCCTGCGGGATGCATCCTCTCGCACGTGTTTTTACTCGACTAGCCTGCGGGAAGCATCCTCTCGCACGTGTTTTTGCTCGACTAGCCATGCGCATCCCAAAAAAACTGCGCATGCGCATCCCACAAAACCTGCGCATGCGCATCCCACAAAACCTCGCACGTGTTTTTACTCGACTAGCCTGCGGGAAGCATCCTCTCGCACGTGTTTTTACTCGACTAGCCTGCGGGATGCATCCTCTCGCACGTGTTTTTACTCGACTAGCCTGCGGGAAGCATCCTCTTGCACGTGTTTTTACTCGACTAGCCTGCGGGATGCATACTCTCGCACGTGTTTTTACTCGACTAGCCTGCGGGATGCATCCTCTCGCACGTGTTTTTGCTCGACTACCCTGCGGGATGCATCCTTTCGCACGTGTTTTTGTTCGACTAGCCATGCGCATCCCAAAAAACCTGCGCATGCGCATCCCACAAAACCTGCGCATGCGCATCCCACAAAACCTCGCACGTGTTTTTACTCGACTAGCCTGCGGGATGCATCCTCTCGCACGTGTTTTTACTCGACTAGCCTGCGGGATGCATCCTCTCGCACGTGTTTTTACTCGACTACCCTGCGGGATGCATCTTCTCGCACGTGTTTTTGCTCGACTAGCCATGCGCATCCCAAAAAACCTGCTCATGCGCATCCCAAAAAACCTGCGCATGCGCATCCCAAAAAACCTGCGCATGCGCATCCCACAAAACCTGCGTATGCGCATCCCACAAAACCTCGCACGTGTTTTTACTCGACTAGCCTGCGGGATGCATCCTCTCGCACGTGTTTTTACTCGACTAGCCTGCGGGATGCATCCTCTCGCACGTGTTTTTACTCGACTACCCTGCGGGATGCATAATCTCGCACGTGTTTTTGCTCGACTAGCCATGCGCATCCCAAAAAACCTGCGCATGCGCATCCCAAAAAACCTGCGCATGCGCATCCCAAAAAACCTGCGCATGCGCATCCCACAAAACCTGCGTATGCGCGTCCCACAAAACCTCGCACGTGTTTTTACTCGACTAGCCTGCGGGATGCATCCTCTCGCACGTGTTTTTACTCGACTAGCCTGCGGGATGCATCCTCTCGCACGTGTTTTTGCTCGACTAGCCATGCGCATCCCAAAAAACCTGCACATGCGCATCCCACAAAACCTGCGCATGCGCATCCCACAAATCCTCGCACGTGTTTTTACTCGACTAGCCTGCGGGATGCATCCTCTCGCACGTGTTTTTGCTCGGCTAGCCTGCGGGATGCATCCTCTCGCACGTGTTTTTGCTCGACTAGCAATGCGCATCCCAAAAAACCTGCGCATGCGCATCCCACAAAACCTGCGCATGCGCATCCCACAAAACTTCGCACGTGTTTTTACTCGACTAGCCTGCGGGATGCATCCTCTCGCACGTGTTTTTGCTCGGCTAGCCTGCGGGATGCATCCTCTCGCACGTGTTTTTGCTCGACTAGCCATGCGCATCCCAAAAAACCTGCACATGCGCATCCCAAAAAACCTGCGCATGCGCATCCCACAAAACCTCGCACGTGTTTTTACTCGACTAGCCTGCGGGATGCATCCTCTCGCACATGTTTTTACTCGACTAGCCTGCGGGATGCATCCTCTCGCACGTGTTTTTACTCGACTAGCCTGCGGGATGCATCCTCTCGCACGTGTTTTTGCTCGACTAGCCATGCGCGTCCCAAAAAACCTGCACATGCGCATCCCAAAAAACCTGCGCATGCGCATCCCACAAAACCTGCGCATGCGCATCCCACAAAACCTCGCACGTGTTTGTGCTCGACTAGCCTGCGGGATGCATCCTTTCGCACGTGTTTTTACTCGACTAGCCTGCGGGATGCATCCTCTCGCACGTGTTTTTGCTCGACTAGCCTGCGGGATGCATCCTTTCGCACGTGTTTTTGCTCGACTAGCCATGCGCATCCCAAAAACCTGCGCATGCGCATCCCACAAAACCTGCGCATGCGCATCCCACAAAACCTCGCACGTGTTTTTACTCGACTAGCCTGCGGGATGCATCCACTCGCACGTGTTTTTACTCGACTACCCTGCGGGATGCATCCTCTCGCACGTGTTTTTGCTCGACTAGCCATGCGCATCCCATAAAACCTGCGCATCCGCATCCCACAAAACCTGCGCATGCGCATCCCACAAAACCTCGCACGTGTTTTTACTCGACTAGCCTGCGGGATGCATCCTCTCGCACGTGCTTTACTCGACTAGCCTGCGGGATGCATCCTCTCGCACGTGTTTTTACTCGACTAGCCTCCGGGATGCATCCTCTCGCATGTGTTTTTACTCGACTACCCTGCGGGATGCATCCTCTCGCACGTGTTTTTGCTCGACTAGCCATGCGCATCCCAAAAAACCAGCGCATGCGCATCCCAAAAAACCTGCGCATGCACATCCCAAAAAACCTGCGCATGCGCATCCCACAAAACCTGCGTATGCGCATCCCACAAAACCTCGCACGTGTTTTTACTCGACTAGCCTGCGGGATGCATCCTCTCGCACGTGTTTTTACTCGACTAGCCTGCGGGATGCATCCTCTCGCACGTGTTTTTGCTCGACTAGCCATGCGCATCCCAAAAAACCTGCACATGCGCATCCCACAAAACCTGCGCATGCGCATCCCACAAAACCTCGCACGTGTTTTTACTCGACTAGCCTGCGGAATGCATCCTCTCGCACGTGTTTTTGCTCGGCTAGCCTGCGGGATGCATCCTCTCGCACGTGTTTTTGCTCGACTAGCCTGCGGGACGCATCCTCTCGCACGTGTTTTTACTCGACTAGCCTGCGGGATGCATCCTTTCGCACGTGTTTCTACTCGACTAGTCTGCGGGAAGCATCCTCTTGCACGTGTTTTTACTCTGTAACAGACCTGTACGGTGCAGGCCTGTTACTAAGAGACACGCGCCGAACACCGCCGACCGACACCGAGAACCGCCGAACACGCCGTATACACGCATCGCGTCACGACGTACAGTCCCGCGCTCCGAGACACATTCGGCGGGAAACGGACGTCGAGGTTCGGCCATCTTGGCGGACACGGAAATACGACGTCACACATCCGCGTTCCCCCACGCCAGTTCCCCCACCACCAACCTAGGCCTATAAAAGGCGATGCAAACGAGGCACGGGCCTCTTTTCCATCCTAGCCAGCAGCTAGGAGCCTTCTCCAGAATAGTGGTACGTATCGCTATTCACTCTTCCTAAAATTCCCACGCTCTCGACGTCGAGCTACCGACAGCATCGGCCTCCTCGACATCGACAGTTCCCACGGCGGGTACAGCATACTCGCCGAACAGAGAAGACAGCATCTTCTCTGCCGTTCGGCCAGCCGCCGAACCCAGTCTCTCAAGGCAGCACCTTGAGAACTCCGTCAGCCACGGAGACGTTCAAATGAAAGGGACTGCATCTCTTTCGTTTGTCGTAGAACCTTCACGAGCCCATCCCGACTCGTGGTAGGGTTTCCCGGACCAATCCCGCCTGTATCCTGAACGGAAAAGACAGCATCTTTTCTGCCGTTCGGCCAGCCGCCGAACCCAGTCTCTCGAGGCAGCACCTCGAGAACTCCGTCAGCCACGGAGACGTGTAAATGAAAGGGACAGCATCCCTTTCGTTTATCGTAGAACCGCCACGAGGTCCTCCCGACTCGTGGTAGGGTTTCCTGCACCATCCTCGCCTGTACCCTGAGTCGTTATCCGTACCGATCGCCGGGCACGCGCCGCGACGCCCCGATCTCACGACGCCGATAAACCCACGCACCAGTTACGCGAACGGACGGCCACGCGCCGCGACTCGCGACCCGCGATAGGTTCATGCACCAATTATATCCGGTCCCGCGAAAGTACCTGTAGTGAGGCCCGAAAATATATAAATACATCGTCGTTATTCCTCGCCCCGCGCACTGAGTCATTTTCAGCTTCCGTCGATTCTCTCGCCAGTGATCGAACCTGGCTCGGCGAGCTATTCAGCACGAGAGGACACGACCACCGTGGCAGACGCATCTCGCCGGAAGCAGAACCGTTACATGGCGCCCGAACAGGGACTGGGTGCGAAAATCACGCGTCGGAATAACGGCCACGTGGCCGAATTTCGAGGTTAACGTGCGGACACCTCGCCGGTCGGAAGTGATGCATCGCGCGCGACATCTAGCGTTCGATCAAAGGAACCAGTGAAACCGGACAAGCGTGACAGTCCGCGACATCTAGTGTCGACCGATAGTGACAGTGCCAATGAACACGAGTGAGAGTGCGCGCCATCTCGGGACGCACGGCGTTACTGCAACCGCGCGGGCAGATTCAAACCGCGGCACGTCTCCAGGGACCAAGTGCAGGCAATAGGGCATGCCACAACGCCCTGCACAAGTCACCGCGATACAAGTGAAGCGAATACTGGCCGAACTGCGGCGCCTACGAGTATCAATCACCGGAACCCCGGAGGAACTCCGCCAACATTGGGAGAACTGTATCCGCACACAGACGGAGGATCTGTTCTGCATACCCGAGCAACTGTTCAGAATGGACGAACCGAAACCAGCGGCCAGTGGGCCGCCCGCACAAACGCCCATACAAACACCCGCACAAACCTTCATCACCGTCGAGCCACCGAACGACCCAGGAAGGAACATGGATCGCATGCGTAAATGGGCATGTACCACTGACGGAAAGGACCCGCACGCGTTCGTAGAACGGCTCGCGGAGTTGCAGGAGGCCTACTGCCTCTCCGACGCGGAATTGTTGCGAGGGGTTACCGAGCTGGTACGTGGAGACGCCCAGGTTTGGTATCGTAATAGCAAACATGGAATTACCACATGGACGGACTTCAAGAAAAAGTTCGTAGCTAATTTCTCCGCGGAGCAGACACAGTTACAGCGGGAACGAGAGGCCCGTGAACGTACTCAGAAACCCGGAGAGCCGTTCCAGAAGTATATGCACGCCCTAATCACGCTGATGCGACGGGCCGACATCCCGACCACCGATTACCTGGAAACGGTATACGAAAATATGCTGCCAGAGCATACCGTCGTGATTAACCCGGCCCACGTTAAAGACCTGGACGACCTACTGGGCCAGGTCCAACGGATCGAGAGGGCACTCGAGCGAAAGAATAAAATACAGAAGCCTCTCGCCCGGAGCTCCGCCTACGAAGCCGGTCCGGAGCATCGCACGACCGACGTGGCGGCCACGTACAATACCGGTCAGCAACCGGCAAACACAGCGGGCCCGTCGAACGACACATACAGCCCCGTCACGCACTGCTGGCGGTGCAAACAGCGGGGGCACAACCGCTTCGAGTGTCGGAATATATATCGACGATTCTGTGCACGGTGCGGCCGAGACGGAATACTCACACGAGAGTGCCACCCACCAGGTAATCAACACACCGGACAACCGTCGGGAAACGGGCCAAGGGGCGCGGCCCAATTGAACGACCGCAGGCCCCCGCAATAAATTATACACCCCGGCCACTATTATCCATCCTGATTCTCGGCCGGCAGGTAGAAGCCCTCCTGGACACAGGGGCACAATTGTCGTGCGTCAATGAGGAAGTACAGCAGTGGGCCCGGGAACAGGGCATCACCCCACAGACCACGAACGGCCTGGTCGGCCTGGCCGACGGGTCAAACACACGTCCGAATGGCACGTTGCGCCTCCCGTTTATCACCATGGGGTACGAGTGGGAACACGAGTTCACCATATTGCCGAAGATGGGACCGCAGGTACTCCTGGGCATCCAGACAATTGCCGCATTAGGAATTCAATTACGGCCACCGGCCGATATTGCCTCATGGCCCGTGGCGTACCTCGCCGAAACAAAACCAGATCTGGAAACGGGTTTACGCACCCCCAGCGCCGAGGATCGTGAACGACTGGACGATTTTCTTGCCGGCGAAATGGAACTGTTTAAAACAGTGCCCGGACGCACCAACCTCGTTCAGCACCGAATCAAGTTGACAGACGAAACGCCGATAAAACAACGGTACCGCCCGCGGAATCCAGCGATGCAGGCCGTCATCGACACCGAAGTCGAAGCAATGCTACGGGACGGAGTGATCGAGCCCTCCAGCAGCCCTTGGAGCTCGCCAGTGGTGGTGGTAAAAAAAAAAGACGGGAAGCCACGATTCTGCGTCGACTTCAGGAAACTCAATGAACGTTCGGAAAAAGATGCGTACCCGTTACCGCATATACAAGCGACGCTCGACAAGCTACGCGGCGCCAAATTCCTGACAACGCTCGACCTAAAGAGCGGATACTGGCAGGTACCCCTGGAAGACAGTAGTCGACCACTGACAGCGTTCACGGTACCCGGGAAAGGGCTGTTCCAATTTAAAGTAATGCCGTTCGGTCTGCACTCGGCGCCAGCGACGTTTCAGCGACTGCTCGACCGAGTCATCGGCCCGGAACTAGAACCGTATGCGTTCGCATATCTGGACGACATTATTACTGTCAGTCCGACGTTCGAAGCTCACCAGCAGCATCTGCGTGAGGTCTTCAAACGCCTGCGAGCCGCCGGACTCAGGCTAAACCCAGATAAGTGTCACTTCTGTGTGGACAGCCTCCGATACTTGGGACACGTGGTCGACCAACGAGGGATACGCACCGATCCAGAAAAGACAGACGCGATCGCCAAAATTGCGACGCCGAAGAACATCCGAGACGTACGACGATTCCATGGGATGGCGTCATGGTATCGCCGGTTCGTGCCCAAGTTCGCCGAACTGATGGTACCACTGACCAAACTCACCCGTAAGAACGCGAAGTGGAGGTGGTCCGAGGCCGAAGAAACCGCGTTCCAGGAAATGAAGCGACGACTCGTCGCCGCCCCGATACTGGCGTGCCCAAATTTTTCGGAGCGTTTTACGCTCCAAACGGACGCCAGCGACCATGGACTGGGCGTAGTCCTGACCCAAGGCACAGGAGACGAGGAAAGGGTCATCGCTTACGCGAGCCACACCCTCAGTATGACCGAGCGGAACTACAGTGCGACGGAGAAAGAGTGCCTCGCCGTCGTATGGGGCATACGGAAGATGAAACCGTACATCGAAGGATACCAGTTTACCGTCGTGACAGACCACCAGGCACTCCGTTGGCTGCAGCAGATCGACAACCCGACGGGACGGCTCGCAAGATGGGCCCTCGAACTGCAGCAGTACGATTTCGATATTGAATATCGACCCGGAAAACTCAACTACGTCGCCGATGCGCTCTCCAGAAACACTCCAGTACCAGAAGTAAATCTGCTCCAGTCGAAACAGCGCACCGACACGTGGTACCAGAAAAAGATCGAAGCAGTCCGCCAAAACCCCGCGTCCGTTCCAGATTACCAGATACGCGAGGGGAAACTGTTTCGACACCTGTTACACCAGCTCGACTACAACGAACCAACGGCCAGCAACGCCTGGAAGATGTGCGTGCCGGCGGGGGAAAGGGAGGCCCTCCTCCACCAACACCACGACGACCCCACCGCCGGACACCTCGGCATAGCCAAAACAATTGTTCGCCTGGCGCAAAGATACTACTGGCCCGGAATGTTTAGGGAGGTGGCCCGCCATGTTCGCTGTTGCTCGAGCTGTCAACAATACAAGACAGCACCACAGCAGCCAGCGGGACACATGCACGCAAACCCCGGAACACAACCGTGGCACACGGTCTCCATCGACCTCGTCGGCCCTCTGCCACGTTCACGCCGGGGACACATATGGCTGCTGGTCGCTCTCGATCGTTTTTCGAAGTGGGTCGAACTCACGCCACTTCGAAAAGCCACCAGCGCCGCCGTCACCGCGGCCATTCTGAAGGATGTCGTCCTCCGACACGGAGCACCAGAAATTATCATCACTGATAACGGACGCCAGTTCATCGGCAAACCCTTCACCGAAATGCTGCGGGCCTCGGGAACTCAACATCGACGCACGCCACCGTACTCGCCCCATTGTAATCCGGTCGAAAGGGCCAACAAGGTCGTTAAGACCATGCTCGCTCAATATACCGAGAACCACCATGAGCGATGGGACGAGAAGCTGGACGAAGCACGATTTGCCATTAACACGGCATGGCACGAGTCAACAGGGTACAGTCCGGCGTACCTCAACCAAGGGAGGGAGCTACGACCACCCGGGCAGCACCCGGCTGGAGACAGCTCCGAACCAGCAACACAGAGGTGGGAAAATCTCCGTGAGGCTCAGGAATTGGCCAGGCTGCACCTGGCCAAAGCATTTGGTCGCCAGGAGAAACACTACAACCTGCGGCACCGCGAATGGAAACCCGCCGTCGGCGAGAGCGTTTGGAAAAGAGAACATACGCTCTCGGACAAAGGGGCCGGCATCGCCGCGAAGCTCGCTCCGAAGTACAGCGGTCCGTACACGGTCGGACGCATTGTGTCACCGGTCATCGTCGACCTCCGGGACACTAAGGGGAAGTGGGCACGACACATTCACGTGCAAGACCTGAAACCCCATGCGAGGGGCGCCAAGGGGTCCGGAGAGGACGAGGAGAGTACGGCGGAGGGCGCCGCAGAAGGGACCGCCTCGAACACCAATTCTGGCGGAGCGCCACCACCACGGCGACGCGGCCGACCACGAAAAATAACAAACATTGTTCATCTTTGTCATAGGCAAGCAGCTCCAAAATCGCAGCATCCACCGCAGCAGCAGCGACGACACGCCAGCACGAGGGAAAAGATGGATGATTTTTACGGGGACCTCCGCGACCTGTTCGACGAGCCGTCGAACGTCGACGAGAGACCACCCACGCCGACCATCCCGGAATGGGCAACGCGGACATCGGTGACCGCAGCTACGGTCACCGGTGCCACCGAGGATACACCGATGGAGACCGGGAGACCCACAACGGCGACTGCGACGGAATCTTCCGTACGCCAAGCCGTGCGCTCACGCACCACCGCCAGGGGAGAGGAGGGGCCCACCGGCCGCCACGTGGTGCGCACACGCACAGCGGCAGAGCGGAAGATGGAAGTCACGGCTCGGAAGGCCACCCGTCCCCAACCGGTGACCACTTCGAAGCGGCCCTCTACCGCTAAGCCCGCGGGGACAACAAGGGATACTGAGGCGGGAAGGGGAGCCACCTCGGCACCGAAAACGACGGCCGCCGCACGGCCGAAGTCCACCACACCACGAATACGAGCGGTTACGTGGTTTCCCACCCCAATACGACTCGTGGCCAGACGGCCAGCGCCCGCCGTGGCCAGTGGCATCGCCCCGGTGGATACCCTGCCGCCGGCAACAATAGAGGACCACCGCGAACGGGCCGGTCATCCGCCGTCCGTCCAACCTCACCGGATAGAAACTCCAGAGCCGGCGAAATGGTGGCCCAACGAACCACTGACACCCAAGGCCGAGCGGAGGAACCGATCAACATCCAGGGCGCGGCGCCACAACGCCCTACTGCCAAGGCCCCAACGGGCACGGACCCCAGCCGGGCCCACCCCGAAGGCGACGACGACAGGACAGCGGAAGCCGTCGGAAATCCCCGAACCAGAGGGTTTCGAGACGCCCACACGGCAGCGTGGCCAATCCGCAGACACGCCCACCAGCGCTCAACGACGTAGTACCGGCGACGCCGAGGGTACGGGTCGACAGCCTCGACCCGACCCACGGGCAGGGCCCACCCACGCACGCCCGGGGCCGGCCATCCCGCCTGCAACAGCAGCCCCGACAGAGACGACCACCAGGGAGCGACCCCCAGGGGTAATCCGGCCAAGTGTGGCGACGGCAACGGACCCGGAACTGCCGGAGGAGGAACAGCCGGGAAACAGCGGACAGCCGGTGGCACCATGGCGAAGGGCACCGGGGGCCCCTCGCCCGATCGCCTACGACGGAAGCTACGCACCGTGCCCCACGACGTGGTACCAGCTGCCTAACGGCCGCTACGTGGAGGTACCCAACAGGTGCGTCCAGACGAGGCGGTACCGTGCATCCCTCGAAGACGAGCGATGGATGCTGTTCTTCGAGCCGGACGGAAGACTGCGCCGGTGTAAGCGCCGAGATGGCGCCGGTAGGTAGACGCCCGTACACGGGTGAAACGCGCGCCGTAACCCCTTCTCCCAGCCGGAGAAGGGCACTGGACACTGAAGCCGCTCAAACGCGGACCCGCGCAAATAGATCGTTTATTTTTTTTCTTCCGCGCCAAAGAGATTACTGTTATTGTTTTTCTCCCCTCCGGTCTGTAGGTCGAGCCAACACCAGAGATATGTGTAAGCACGCGCCGCAACCCCTTCCCCCGCCGGGGAGGGGCACTCGGGGTCAACGCGCAAATAGATCGTTTATTTCTTTTCTCGTCCGCGCCAAAGAGAGCATTTTTGTTGTTGTTTCGCCTTCGTTTCTTTTCCGTACGTCGAGCCGAGTCCGGAAACAGTTATAACCGCGCGACGTAACCCCTTCTCCCTGCCGGAGAAGGGCACTAGGTGTAAGCAGTCCAAACGCGGACGCCCCGCGCAAATGGTTTTTTTTTTTTTTTGTGTGCCATTTTGACCGCGCCTTCGACCGCGTCACCAAAACAACATGTATTTCTTTTTCTTTCTTTTTGCGACTTGGCGAACCAAGACTGAGTAGTTGTAAGGATGTTTTTTTGTCTCTATATAAATATATACGTCTATTGTGTTGTCCAACCCAGTACCGTTTACTCGTTACCTACCCCTAGATGTAAGGAACCGATACTACGCCGCCACATGTACACCAGGATACGACTGTCTTTCGTAACTTAATAAATGGGGCCTCGCTCTCTTGCTTTTCGCTGTCCTGAAGGGGGAGGGGGGTGTAACAGACCTGTACGGTGCAGGCCTGTTACTAAGAGACACGCGCCGAACACCGCCGACCGACACCGAGAACCGCCGAACACGCCGTATACACGCATCGCGTCACGACGTACAGTCCCGCGCTCCGAGACACATTCGGCGGGAAACGGACGTCGAGGTTCGGCCATCTTGGCGGACACGGAAATACGACGTCACACATCCGCGTTCCCCCACGCCAGTTCCCCCACCACCAACCTAGGCCTATAAAAGGCGATGCAAACGAGGCACGGGCCTCTTTTCCATCCTAGCCAGCAGCTAGGAGCCTTCTCCAGAATAGTGGTACGTATCGCTATTCACTCTTCCTAAAATTCCCACGCTCTCGACGTCGAGCTACCGACAGCATCGGCCTCCTCGACATCGACAGTTCCCACGGCGGGTACAGCATACTCGCCGAACAGAGAAGACAGCATCTTCTCTGCCGTTCGGCCAGCCGCCGAACCCAGTCTCTCAAGGCAGCACCTTGAGAACTCCGTCAGCCACGGAGACGTTCAAATGAAAGGGACTGCATCTCTTTCGTTTGTCGTAGAACCTTCACGAGCCCATCCCGACTCGTGGTAGGGTTTCCCGGACCAATCCCGCCTGTATCCTGAACGGAAAAGACAGCATCTTTTCTGCCGTTCGGCCAGCCGCCGAACCCAGTCTCTCGAGGCAGCACCTCGAGAACTCCGTCAGCCACGGAGACGTGTAAATGAAAGGGACAGCATCCCTTTCGTTTATCGTAGAACCGCCACGAGGTCCTCCCGACTCGTGGTAGGGTTTCCTGCACCATCCTCGCCTGTACCCTGAGTCGTTATCCGTACCGATCGCCGGGCACGCGCCGCGACGCCCCGATCTCACGACGCCGGTAAACCCACGCACCAGTTACGCGAACGGACGGCCACGCGCCGCGACTCGCGACCCGCGATAGGTTCATGCACCAATTATATCCGGTCCCGCGAAAGTACCTGTAGTGAGGCCCGAAAATATATAAATACATCGTCGTTATTCCTCGCCCCGCGCACTGAGTCATTTTCAGCTTCCGTCGATTCTCTCGCCAGTGATCGAACCTGGCTCGGCGAGCTATTCAGCACGAGAGGACACGACCACCGTGGCAGACGCATCTCGCCGGAAGCAGAACCGTTACAACTCGACTAGCATGCGGGATGCATCCTCTCGCACGTGTTTTTACTCGACTAGCCTGCGGGAAGCATCCTCTCGCACGTGTTTTTACTCGACTAGCCTGCGGGATGCATCCTCTCGCACGTGTTTTTACTCGACTAGCCTGCGGGAAGCATCCTCTTGCACGTGTTTTTACTCGACTAGCCTGCGGGATGCATCCTCTCGCACGTGTTTTTACTCGACTAGCCTGCGGGATGCATCCTCTCGCACGTGTTTTTGCTCGACTACCCTGCGGGATGCATCCTTTCGCACGTGTTTTTGCTCGACTAGCCATGCGCATCCCAAAAAACCTGCGCATGCGCATCCCACAAAACCTGCGCATGCGCATCCCACAAAACCTCGCACGTGTTTTTACTCGACTAGCCTGCGGGATGCATCCACTCGCACGTGTTTTTACTCGACTACCCTGCGGGATGCATCCTCTCGCACGTGTTTTTGCTCGACTAGCCATGCGCATCCCATAAAACCTGCGCATCCGCATCCCACAAAACCTGCGCATGCGCATCCCACAAAACCTCGCACGTGTTTTTACTCGACTAGCCTGCGGGATGCATCCTCTCGCACGTGCTTTACTCGACTAGCCTGCGGGATGCATCCTCTCGCACGTGCTTTACTCGACTAGCCTGCGGGATGCATCCTCTCGCACGTGTTTTTACTCGACTAGCCTGCGGGATGCATCCTCTCGCACGTGTTTTTACTCGACTACCCTGCGGGATGCATCTTCTCGCACGTGTTTTTTGCTCGACTAGCCATGCGCATCCCAAAAAACCTGCGCATGCGCATCCCAAAAAACCTGCGCATGCGCATCCCACAAAACCTGCGTATGCGCATCCCACAAAACCTCGCACGTGTTTTTACTCGACTAGCCTGCGGGATGCATCCTCTCGCACGTGTTTTTACTCGACTAGCCTGCGGGATGCATCCTCTCGCACGTGTTTTTACTCGACTACCCTGCGGGATGCATCCTCTCGCACGTGTTTTTGCTCGACTAGCCATGCGCATCCCAAAAAACCTGCGCATGCGCATCCCAAAAAACCTGCGCATGCGCATCCCAAAAAACCTGCGCATGCGCATCCCACAAAACCTGCGCATGCGCATCCCACAAAACCTCGCACGTGTTTGTGCTCGACTAGCCTGCGGGATGCATCCTTTCGCACGTGTTTTTACTCGACTAGCCTGCGGGATGCATCCTCTCGCACGTGTTTTTGCTCGACTAGCCTGCGGGATGCATCCTTTCGCACGTGTTTTTGCTCGACTAGCCATGCGCATCCCAAAAACCTGCGCATGCGCATCCCACAAAACCTGCGCATGCGCATCCCACAAAACCTCGCACGTGTTTTTACTCGACAAGCCTGCGGGATGCATCCACTCGCACGTGTTTTTACTCGACTACCCTGCGGGATGCATCCTCTCGCACGTGTTTTTGCTGGACTAGCCATGCGCATCCCATAAAACCTGCGCATCCGCATCCCACAAAACTGCGCATGCGCATCCCACAAAACCTCGCACGTGTTTTTACTCGACTAGCCTGCGGGATGCATCCTCTCGCACGTGCTTTACTCGACTAGCCTGCGGGATGCATCCTCTCGCACGTGTTTTTACTCGACTAGCCTCCGGGATGCATCCTCTCGCACGTGTTTTTACTCGACTACCCTGCGGGATGCATCCTCTCGCACGTGTTTTTGCTCGACTAGCCATGCGCATCCCAAAAAACCTGCGCATGCGCATCCCAAAAAACCTGCGCATGCGCATCCCACAAAACCTGCGTATGCGCATCCCACAAAACCTCGCACGTGTTTTTACTCGACTAGCCTGCGGGATGCATCCTCTCGCACGTGTTTTTACTCGACTAGCCTGCGGGATGCATCCTCTCGCACGTGTTTTTGCTCGACTAGCCATGCGCATCCCAAAAAACCTGCACATGCGCATCCCACAAAACCTGCGCATGCGCATCCCACAAAACCTCGCACGTGTTTTTACTCGACTAGCCTGCGGGATGCATCCTCTCGCACGTGTTTTTGCTCGGCTAGCCTGCGGGATGCATCCTCTCGCACGTGTTTTTGCTCGACTAGCCATGCGCATCCCAAAAAACCTGCGCATGCGCATCCCAAAAAACCTGCGCATGCGCATCCCACAAAACCTTGCGCATGCGCATCCCACAAAACTTCGCACGTGTTTTTACTCGACTAGCCTGCGGGATGCATCCTCTCGCACGTGTTTTTGCTCGGCTAGCCTGCGGGATGCATCCTCTCGCACGTGTTTTTGCTCGACTAGGCATGCGCATCCCAAAAAACCTGCGCATGCGCATCCCAAAAAACCTGCGCATGCGCATCCCAAAAAACCTGCGCATGCGCATCCCACAAAACCTGCGCATGCGCATCCCACAAAACCTCGCACGTGTTTTTACTCGACTAGCCTGCGGGATGCATCCTCTCGCACGTGTTTTTACTCGACTAGCCTGCGGGATGCATCCTCTCGCAAGTGTTTTTGCTCGACTAGCCTGCGGGATGCATCCTCTCGCACGTGTTTTTGCTCGACTAGCCTGCGGGACGCATCCTCTCGCACGTGTTTTTACTCGACTAGCCTGCGGGATGCATCCTTTCGCACGTGTTTTTACTCGACTAGTCTGCGGGAAGCATCCTCTTGCACGTGTTTTTACTCGACTAGCATGCGGGATGCATCCTCTCGCACGTGTTTTTACTCGACTAGCCTGCGGGAAGCATCCTCTCGCACGTGTTTTTACTCGACTAGCCTGCGGGATGCATCCTCTCGCACGTGTTTTTACTCGACTAGCCTGCGGGAAGCATCCTCTTGCACGTGTTTTTACTCGACTAGCCTGCGGGATGCATCCTCTCGCACGTGTTTTTACTCGACTAGCCTGCGGGATGCATCCTCTCGCACGTGTTTTTGCTCGACTACCCTGCGGGATGCATCCTTTCGCACGTGTTTTTGCTCGACTAGCCATGCGCATTCCAAAAAACCTGCGCATGCGCATCCCACAAAACCTGCGCATGCGCATCCCACAAAACCTCGCACGTGTTTTTACTCGACTAGCCTGCGGGATGCATCCACTCGCACGTGTTTTTACTCGACTACCCTGCGGGATGCATCCTCTCGCACGTGTTTTTGCTCGACTAGCCATGCGCATCCCATAAAACCTGCGCATCCGCATCCCACAAAACCTGCGCATGCGCATCCCACAAAACCTCGCACGTGTTTTTACTCGACTAGCCTGCGGGATGCATCCTCTCGCACGTGCTTTACTCGACTAGCCTGCGGGATGCATCCTCTCGCACGTGCTTTACTCGACTAGCCTGCGGGATGCATCCTCTCGCACGTGTTTTTACTCGACTAGCCTGCGGGATGCATCCTCTCGCACGTGTTTTTACTCGACTACCCTGCGGGATGCATCTTCTCGCACGTGTTTTTGCTCGACTAGCCATGCGCATCCCAAAAAACCTGCGCATGCGCATCCCAAAAAACCTGCGCATGCGCATCCCAAAAAACCTGCGCATGCGCATCCCACAAAACCTGCGTATGCGCATCCCACAAAACCTCGCACGTGTTTTTACTCGACTAGCCTGCGGGATGCATCCTCTCGCACGTGTTTTTACTCGACTAGCCTGCGGGATGCATCCTCTCGCACGTGTTTTTACTCGACTACCCTGCGGGATGCATCCTCTCGCACGTGTTTTTGCTCGACTAGCCATGCGCATCCCAAAAAACCTGCGCATGCGCATCCCAAAAAACCTGCGCATGCGCATCCCAAAAAACCTGCGCATGCGCATCCCACAAAACCTGCGTATGCGCATCCCACAAAACCTCGCACGTGTTTTTACTCGACTAGCCTGCGGGATGCATCCTCTCGCACGTGTTTTTACTCGACTAGCCTGCGGGATGCATCCTCTCGCACGTGTTTTTGCTCGACTAGCCATGCGCATCCCAAAAAACCTGCACATGCGCATCCCACAAAACCTGCGCATGCGCATCCCACAAATCCTCGCACGTGTTTTTACTCGACTAGCCTGCGGGATGCATCCTCTCGCACGTGTTTTTGCTCGGCTAGCCTGCGGGATGCATCCTCTCGCACGTGTTTTTGCTCGACTAGCCATGCGCATCCCAAAAAACCTGCGCATGCGCATCCCAAAAAACCTGCGCATGCGCATCCCACAAAACCTGCGCATGCGCATCCCACAAAACTTCGCACGTGGTTTTACTCGACTAGCCTGCGGGATGCATCCTCTCGCACGTGTTTTTGCTCGGCTAGCCTGCGGGATGCATCCTCTCGCACGTGTTTTTGCTCGACTAGGCATGCGCATCCCAAAAAACCTGCGCATGCGCATCCCAAAAAACCTGCGCATGCGCATCCCAAAAAACCTGCGCATGCGCATCCCAAAAAACCTGCGCATGCGCATCCCAAAAAACCTGCGCATGCGCATCCCACAAAACCTGCGCATGCGCATCCCACAAAACCTCGCACGTGTTTTTACTCGACTAGCCTGCTGGATGCATCCTCTCGCACGTGTTTTTACTCGACTAGCCTGCGGGATGCATCCTCTCGCAAGTGTTTTTGCTCGACTAGCCTGCGGGATGCATCCTCTCGCACGTGTTTTTGCTCGACTAGCCTGCGGGACGCATCCTCTCGCACGTGTTTTTACTCGACTAGCCTGCGGGATGCATCCTTTCGCACGTGTTTTTACTCGACTAGTCTGCGGGAAGCATCCTCTTGCACGTGTTTTTACTCGACTAGCATGCGGGATGCATCCTCTCGCACGTGTTTTTACTCGACTAGCCTGCGGGAAGCATCCTCTCGCACGTGTTTTTGCTCGACTAGCCATGCGCATCCCAAAAAAACTGCGCATGCGCATCCCACAAAACCTGCGCATGCGCATCCCACAAAACCTCGCACGTGTTTTTACTCGACTAGCCTGCGGGATGCATCCTCTCGCACGTGTTTTTGCTCGACTAGCCTGCGGGATGCATCCTCTCGCACGTGTTTTTGCTCGACTAGCCATGCGCATCCCAAAAAACCTGCGCATGCGCATCCCAAAAAACCTGCGCATGCGCATCCCACAAAACCTCGCACGTGTTTTTACTCGACTAGCCTGCGGGATGCATCCTCTCGCACGTGTTTTTACTCGACTAGCCTGGGGGATGCATCCTCGCACGTGTTTTTACTCGACTAGCCTGCGGGATGCATCCTCTCGCACGTGTTTTTGCTCGACTAGCCATGCGCATCCCAAAAAACCTGCACATGCGCATCCCAAAAAACCTGCGCATGCGCATCCCACAAAACCTCGCACGTGTTTTTACTCGACTAGCCTGCGGGATGCATCCTCTCGCACGTGTTTTTGCTCGGCTAGCCTGCGGGATGCATCCTCTCGCACGTGTTTTTGCTCGACTAGCCATGCGCATCCCAAAAAACCTGCGCATGCGCATCCCACAAAACCTGCGCATGCGCATCCCACAAAACCTCGCACGTGTTTGTGCTCGACTAGCCTGCGGGATGCATCCTTTCGCACGTGTTTTTACTCGACTAGCCTGCGGGATGTATCCTCTCGCACGTGTTTTTGCTCGACTAGCCTGCGGGATGCATCCTTTCGCACGTGTTTTTGCTCGACTAGCCATGCGCATCCCAAAAACCTGCGCATGCGCATCCCACAAAACCTGCGCATGCGCATCCCACAAAACCTCGCACGTGTTTTTACTCGACTAGCCTGCGGGATGCATCCACTCGCACGTGTTTTTACTCGACTACCCTGCGGGATGCATCCTCTCGCACGTGTTTTTGCTCGACTAGCCATGCGCATCCCATAAAACCTGCGCATCCGCATCCCACAAAACCTGCGCATGCGCATCCCACAAAACCTCGCACGTGTTTTTACTCGACTAGCCTGCGGGATGCATCCTCTCGCACGTGCTTTACTCGACTAGCCTGCGGGATGCATCCTCTCGCACGTGTTTTTACTCGACTAGCCTCCGGGATGCATCCTCTCGCACGTGTTTTTACTCGACTACCCTGCGGGATGCATCCTCTCGCACGTGTTTTTGCTCGACTAGCCATGCGCATCCCAAAAAACCTGCGCATGCGCATCCCAAAAAACCTGCGCATGCGCATCCCACAAAACCTCGCACGTGTTTTTACTCGACTAGCCTGCGGGATGCATCCTCTCGCACGTGTTTTTGCTCGGCTAGCCTGCGGGATGCATCCTCTCGCACGTGTTTTTGCTCGACTAGCCTGCGGGACGCATCCTCTCGCACGTGTTTTTACTCGACTAGCCTGCGGGATGCATCCTTTCGCACGTGTTTTTACTCGACTAGTCTGCGGGAAGCATCCTCTTGCACGTGTTTTTACTCGACTAGCATGCGGGATGCATCCTCTCGCACGTGTTTTTACTCGACTAGCCTGCGGGAAGCATCCTCTCGCACGTGTTTTTACTCGACTAGCCTGCGGGATGCATCCTCTCGCACGTGTTTTTACTCGACTAGCCTGCGGGAAGCATCCTCTTGCACGTGTTTTTACTCGACTAGCCTGCGGGATGCATCCTCTCGCACGTGTTTTTACTCGACTAGCCTGCGGGATGCATCCTCTCGCACGTGTTTTTGCTCGACTACCCTGCGGGATGCATCCTTTCGCACGTGTTTTTGCTCGACTAGCCATGCGCATCCCAAAAAACCTGCGCATGCGCATCCCACAAAACCTGCGCATGCGCATCCCACAAAACCTCGCACGTGTTTTTACT
The DNA here is from genome assembly GCF_051020765.1 of Lasioglossum baleicum. Taxonomy (NCBI): domain Eukaryota; kingdom Metazoa; phylum Arthropoda; class Insecta; order Hymenoptera; family Halictidae; genus Lasioglossum; species Lasioglossum baleicum. The sequence continues at coordinate 228,715 of NW_027469281.1, read as the reverse complement.
CGACTAGCCTGCGGGATGCATCCACTCGCACGTGTTTTTACTCGACTACCCTGCGTGATGCATCCTCTCGCAAGTGTTTTTACTCGACTAGCCTGCGGGATGCATCCTCTCGCACGTGTTTTTACTCGACTACCCTGCGGGATGCATCCTCTCGCACGTGTTTTTGCTCGACTAGCCATGCGCATCCCAAAAAACCTGCGCATGCGCATCCCAAAAAACCTGCGCATGCGCATCCCAAAAAACCTGCGCATGCGCATCCCACAAAACCTGCGTATGCGCATCCCACAAAACCTCGCACGTGTTTTTACTCGACTAGCCTGCGGGATGCATCCTCTCGCACGTGTTTTTACTCGACTAGCCTGCGGGATGCATCCTCTCGCACGTGTTTTTGCTCGACTAGCCTGCGGGATGCATCCTCTCGCACGTGTTTTTACTCGACTACCCTGCGGGATGCATCCTCTAGCACGTGTTTTTGCTCGACTAGCCATGCGCAACCCAAAAAACCTGCGCATGCGCATCCCACAAAACCTGCGTATGCGCATCCCACAAAACCTGCGCATGCGCATCCCACAAAACCTGCGCATGCGCATCCCACAAAACCTCGCACGTGTTTTTACTCGACTAGCCTGCGGGATGCATCCTCTCGCACGTGTTTTTACTCGACTAGCCTGCGGGATGCATCCTCTCGCACGTGTTTTTACTCGACTACCCTGCGGGATGCATCCTCTCGCACGTGTTTTGCTCGACTAGCCATGCGCATCCCATAAAACCTGCGCATGCGCATCCCACAAAACCTGCGCATGCGCATCCCACAAAACCTCGCACGTATTTTTACTCGACTAGCCTGCGGGATGCATCCTCTCGCACGTGTTTTTACTCGACTAGCCTGCGGGATGCATCCTCTCGCACGTGTTTTTACTCGACTACCCTGCGGGATGCATCCTCTCGCACGTGTTTTTGCGCGACTAGCCTGCGGGATGCATCCTCTCGCACGTGTTTTTGCTCGACTAGGCATGCGCATCCCAAAAAACCTGCGCATGCGCATCCCAAAAAACCTGCGCATGCGCATCCCACAAAACCTGCGTATGCGCATCCCACAAAACCTCGCACGTGTTTTTACTCGACTAGCCTGCGGGATGCATCCTCTCGCACGTGTTTTTACTCGACTAGCCTGCGGGATGCATCCTCTCGCACGTGTTTTTGCTCGACTAGCCATGCGCATCCCAAAAAACCTGCACATGCGCATCCCAAAAAACCTGCGCATGCGCATCCCACAAAACCTCGCACGTGTTTTTACTCGACTAGCCTGCGGGATGCATCCTCTCGCACGTGTTTTTACTCGACTAGCCTGCGGGATGCATCCTCTCGCACGTGTTTTTGCTCGACTAGCCATGCGCATCCCAAAAAACCTGCACATGCGCATCCCAAAAAACCTGCGCATGCGCATCCCACAAAACCTCGCACGTGTTTTTACTCGACTAGCCTGCGGGATGCATCCTCTCGCACGTGTTTTTACTCGACTAGCCTGCGGGATGCATCCTCTCGCACGTGTTTTTACTCGACTAGCCTGCGGGATGCATCCTCTCGCACGTGTTTTTGCTCGACTAGCCATGCGCATCCCAAAAAACCTGCACATGCGCATCCCAAAAAACCTGCGCATGCGCATCCCACAAAACCTGCGCATGCGCATCCCACAAAACCTCGCACGTGTTTTTACTCGACTAGCCTGCGGGATGCATCCTCTCGCACGTGTTTTTGCTCGGCTAGCCTGCGGGATGCATCCTCTCGCACGTGTTTTTGCTCGACTAGCCATGCGCATCCCAAAAAACCTGCGCATGCGCATCCCACAAAACCTGCGCATGCGCATCCCACAAAACCTCGCACGTGTTTGTGCTCGACTAGCCTGCGGGATGCATCCTTTCGCACGTGTTTTTACTCGACTAGCCTGCGGGATGCATCCTCTCGCACGTGTTTTTGCTCGACTACCCTGCGGGATGCATCCTTTCGCACGTGTTTTTGCTCGACTAGCCATGCGCATCCCAAAAAACCTGCGCATGCGCATCCCACAAAACCTGCGCATGCGCATCCCACAAAACCTCGCACGTGTTTTTACTCGACTAGCCTGCGGGATGCATCCACTCGCACGTGTTTTTACTCGACTACCCTGCGTGATGCATCCTCTCGCAAGTGTTTTTACTCGACTAGCCTGCGGGATGCATCCTCTCGCACGTGTTTTTACTCGACTACCCTGCGGGATGCATCCTCTCGCACGTGTTTTTGCTCGACTAGCCATGCGCATCCCAAAAAACCTGCGCATGCGCATCCCAAAAAACCTGCGCATGCGCATCCCAAAAAACCTGCGCATGCGCATCCCACAAAACCTGCGTATGCGCATCCCACAAAACCTCGCACGTGTTTTTACTCGACTAGCCTGCGGGATGCATCCTCTCGCACGTGTTTTTACTCGACTAGCCTGCGGGATGCATCCTCTCGCACGTGTTTTTGCTCGACTAGCCTGCGGGATGCATCCTCTCGCACGTGTTTTTACTCGACTACCCTGCGGGATGCATCCTCTAGCACGTGTTTTTGCTCGACTAGCCATGCGCAACCCAAAAAACCTGCGCATGCGCATCCCACAAAACCTGCGTATGCGCATCCCACAAAACCTGCGCATGCGCATCCCACAAAACCTGCGCATGCGCATCCCACAAAACCTCGCACGTGTTTTTACTCGACTAGCCTGCGGGATGCATCCTCTCGCACGTGTTTTTACTCGACTAGCCTGCGGGATGCATCCTCTCGCACGTGTTTTTACTCGACTACCCTGCGGGATGCATCCTCTCGCACGTGTTTTGCTCGACTAGCCATGCGCATCCCATAAAACCTGCGCATGCGCATCCCACAAAACCTGCGCATGCGCATCCCACAAAACCTCGCACGTATTTTTACTCGACTAGCCTGCGGGATGCATCCTCTCGCACGTGTTTTTACTCGACTAGCCTGCGGGATGCATCCTCTCGCACGTGTTTTTACTCGACTACCCTGCGGGATGCATCCTCCCGCACGTGTTTTTGCGCGACTAGCCTGCGGGATGCATCCTCTCGCACGTGTTTTTGCTCGACTAGGCATGCGCATCCCAAAAAACCTGCGCATGCGCATCCCAAAAAACCTGCGCATGCGCATCCCACAAAACCTGCGTATGCGCATCCCACAAAACCTCGCACGTGTTTTTACTCGACTAGCCTGCGGGATGCATCCTCTCGCACGTGTTTTTACTCGACTAGCCTGCGGGATGCATCCTCTCGCACGTGTTTTTGCTCGACTAGCCATGCGCATCCCAAAAAACCTGCACATGCGCATCCCAAAAAACCTGCGCATGCGCATCCCACAAAACCTCGCACGTGTTTTTACTCGACTAGCCTGCGGGATGCATCCTCTCGCACGTGTTTTTACTCGACTAGCCTGCGGGATGCATCCTCTCGCACGTGTTTTTGCTCGACTAGCCATGCGCATCCCAAAAAACCTGCACATGCGCATCCCAAAAAACCTGCGCATGCGCATCCCACAAAACCTCGCACGTGTTTTTACTCGACTAGCCTGCGGGATGCATCCTCTCGCACGTGTTTTTACTCGACTAGCCTGCGGGATGCATCCTCTCGCACGTGTTTTTACTCGACTAGCCTGCGGGATGCATCCTCTCGCACGTGTTTTTGCTCGACTAGCCATGCGCATCCCAAAAAACCTGCACATGCGCATCCCAAAAAACCTGCGCATGCGCATCCCACAAAACCTGCGCATGCGCATCCCACAAAACCTCGCACGTGTTTTTACTCGACTAGCCTGCGGGATGCATCCTCTCGCACGTGTTTTTGCTCGGCTAGCCTGCGGGATGCATCCTCTGGCACGTGTTTTTGCTCGACTAGCCATGCGCATCCCAAAAAACCTGCGCATGCGCATCCCACAAAACCTGCGCATGCGCATCCCACAAAACCTCGCACGTGTTTGTGCTCGACTAGCCTGCGGGATGCATCCTTTCGCACGTGTTTTTACTCGACTAGCCTGCGGGATGCATCCTCTCGCACGTGTTTTTGCTCGACTAGCCTGCGGGATGCATCCTTTCGCACGTGTTTTTGCTCGACTAGCCATGCGCATCCCAAAAAACCTGCGCATGCGCATCCCACAAAACCTGCGCATGCGCATCCCACAAAACCTCGCACGTGTTTTTACTCGACTAGCCTGCGGGATGCATCCACTCGCACGTGATTTTACTCGACTACCCTGCGGGATGCATCCTCTCGCACGTGTTTTTGCTCGACTAGCCATGCGCATCCCATAAAACCTGCGCATGCGCATCCGACAAAACCTGCGCAAGCGCATCCCACAAAACCTGCGCATGCACATCCCACAAAACCTCGCACGTGTTTTTACTCGACTAGCCTGCGGGATGCATCCTCTCGCACGTGTTTTTACTCGACTAGCCTGCGGGATGCATCCTCTCGCACGTGTTTTTACTCGACTAGCCTGCGGGATGCATCCTCTCGCACGTGTTTTTACTCGACTAGCCATGCGCATCCCAAAAAACCTGCGCATGCGCATCCCACAAAACCTGCGCATGCGCATCCCACAAAACCAGCGCATCCGCATCCCACAAAACCTCGCACGTGTTTTTACTCGACTAGCCTGCGGGATGCATCCTCTCGCACGTGTTTTTACTCGACTACCCTGCGGGATGCATCCTCTCGCACGTGTTTTTGCTCGACTAGCCATGCGCATCCCATAAAACCTGCGCATCCGCATCCCACAAAACCTGCGCATGCGCATCCCACAAAACCTCGCACGTGTTTTTACTCGACTAGCCTGCGGGATGCATCCTCTCGCACGTGCTTTACTCGACTAGCCTGCGGGATGCATCCTCTCGCACGTGTTTTTACTCGACTAGCCTGCGGGATGCATCCTCTCGCACGTGTTTTTGCTCGACTAGGCATGCGCATCCCAAAAAACCTGCGCATGCGCATCCCACAAAACCTGCGCATACGCATCCCACAAAACCTCGCCCGTGTTTTTACTCGACTAGCCTGCGGGATGCATCCTCTCGCACGTGTTTTTACTCGACTAGCCTGCGGGATGCATCCTCTCGCACGTGTTTCTACTCGACTAGCCTGCGGGATGCATCCTCTCGCACGTGTTTTTACTCGACTAGCCTGCGGGATGCATCGTCTCGCACGTGTTTTTACTCGACTAGCCTGCGGGATGCATCCTCTCGCACGTGTTTTTGCTCGACTAGCCATGCGCATCCCAAAAAACCTGCGCATGCGCATCCCAAAAAATCTGCGCATGCGCATCCCACAAAACCTGCGCATGCGCATCCCACAAAACCTCGCACGTGTTTGTGCTCGACTAGCCTGCGGGATGCATCCTTTCGCACGTGTTTTTACTCGACTAGCCTGCGGGATGCATCCTCTCGCACGTGTTTTTGCTCGACTATCCTGCGGGATGCATCCTCTCGCACGTGTTTTTACTCGACTAGCCTGCGGGATGCATCCTCTCGCACGTGTTTTTACTCGACTAGCCTGCGGGATGCATCCTCTCGCACGTGTTTCTACTCGACTAGCCTGCGGGATGCATCCTCTCGCACGTGTTTTTACTCGACTAGCCTGCGGGATGCATCGTCTCGCACGTGTTTTTACTCGACTAGCCTGCGGGATGCATCCTCTCGCACGTGTTTTTGCTCGACTAGCCATGCGCATCCCAAAAAACCTGCGCATGCGCATCCCAAAAAATCTGCGCATGCTCATCCCACAAAACCTGCGCATGCGCATCCCACAAAACCTCGCACGTGTTTGTGCTCGACTAGCCTGCGGGATGCATCCTTTCGCACGTGTTTTTACTCGACTAGCCTGCGGGATGCATCCTCTCGCACGTGTTTTTGCTCGACTATCCTGCGGGATGCATCCTCTCGCACGTGTTTTTGCTCGACTAGCCTGCGGGATGCATCCTCTCGCACGTGTTTTTACTCGACTAGCCTGCGGGATGCATCCTCTCGCACGTGTTTTTACTCGACTACCCTGCGGGATGCATCCTCTCGCACGTGTTTTTGCTCGACTAGCCATGCGCATCCCAAAAAACCTGCGCATGCGCATCCCACAAAACCTGCGCATGCGCATCCCACAAAACCTCGCACGTGTTTTTACTCGACTAGCCTGCGGGATGCATCCTCTCGCACGTGTTTTTACTCGACTAGCCTGCGGGATGCATCCTCTCGCACGTGTTTTTACTCGACTAGCCTGCGGGATGCATCCTCTCGCACGTGTTTTTACTCGACTAGCCATGCGCATCCCAAAAAACCTGCGCATGCGCATCCCACAAAACCTGCGCATGCGCATCCCACAAAACCAGCGCATCCGCATCCCACAAAACCTCGCACGTGTTTTTACTCGACTAGCCTGCGGGATGCATCCTCTCGCACGTGTTTTTACTCGACTACCCTGCGGGATGCATCCTCTCGCACGTGTTTTTGCTCGACTAGCCATGCGCATCCCATAAAACCTGCGCATCCGCATCCCACAAAACCTGCGCATGCGCATCCCACAAAACCTCGCACGTGTTTTTACTCGACTAGCCTGCGGGATGCATCCTCTCGCACGTGCTTTACTCGACTAGCCTGCGGGATGCATCCTCTCGCACGTGTTTTTACTCGACTAGCCTGCGGGATGCATCCTCTCGCACGTGTTTTTGCTCGACTAGGCATGCGCATCCCAAAAAACCTGCGCATGCGCATCCCACAAAACCTGCGCATACGCATCCCACAAAACCTCGCCCGTGTTTTTACTCGACTAGCCTGCGGGATGCATCCTCTCGCACGTGTTTTTACTCGACTAGCCTGCGGGATGCATCCTTTCGCACGTGTTTTTACTCGACTAGCCTGCGGGATGCATCCTCTCGCACGTGTTTTTGCTCGACTATCCTGCGGGATGCATCCTCTCGCACGTGTTTTTACTCGACTAGCCTGCGGGATGCATCCTCTCGCACGTGTTTTTACTCGACTAGCCTGCGGGATGCATCCTCTCGCACGTGTTTCTACTCGACTAGCCTGCGGGATGCATCCTCTCGCACGTGTTTTTACTCGACTAGCCTGCGGGATGCATCGTCTCGCACGTGTTTTTACTCGACTAGCCTGCGGGATGCATCCTCTCGCACGTGTTTTTGCTCGACTAGCCATGCGCATCCCAAAAAACCTGCGCATGCGCATCCCAAAAAATCTGCGCATGCGCATCCCACAAAACCTGCGCATGCGCATCCCACAAAACCTCGCACGTGTTTGTGCTCGACTAGCCTGCGGGATGCATCCTTTCGCACGTGTTTTTACTCGACTAGCCTGCGGGATGCATCCTCTCGCACGTGTTTTTGCTCGACTATCCTGCGGGATGCATCCTCTCGCACGTGTTTTTGCTCGACTAGCCTGCGGGATGCATCCTCTCGCACGTGTTTTTACTCGACTAGCCTGCGGGATGCATCCTCTCGCACGTGTTTTTACTCGACTACCCTGCGGGATGCATCCTCTCGCACGTGTTTTTGCTCGACTAGCCATGCGCATCCCAAAAAACCTGCGCATGCGCATCCCACAAAACCTGCGCATGCGCATCCCAAAAAACCTGCGCATGCGCATCCCACAAAACCTGCGTATGCGTATCCCACAAAACCTCGCACGTGTTTTTACTCGACTAGCCTGCGGGATGCATCCTCTCGCACGTGTTTTTACTCGACTAGCCTGCGGGATGCATCCTCTCGCACGTGTTTTTGCTCGACTAGCCATGCGCATCCCAAAAAACCTGCACATGCGCATCCCAAAAAACCTGCGCATGCGCATCCCACAAAACCTCGCACGTGTTTTTACTCGACTAGCCTGCGGGATGCATCCTCTCGCACGTGTTTTTGCTCGGCTAGCCTGCGGGATGCATCCTCTCGCACGTGTTTTTGCTCGACTAGCCATGCGCATCCCAAAAAACCTGCGCATGCGCATCCCACAAAACCTCGCACGTGTTTTTACTCGACTAGCCTGCGGGAAGCATCCTCTCGCACGTGTTTTTACTCGACTAGCCTGCGGGATGCATCCTCTCGCACGTGTTTTTACTCGACTAGCCTGCGGGATGCATCCTCTCGCACGTGTTTTTGCTCGACTAGCCTGCGGGATGCATCCTCTCGCACGTGTTTTTGCTCGACTAGCCATGCGCATCCCAAAAAAACTGCGCATGCGCATCCCACAAAACCTGCGCATGCGCATCCCACAAAACCTCGCACGTGTTTTTACTCGACTAGCCTGCGGGATGCATCCTCTCGCACGTGTTTTTGCTCGACTAGCCTGCGGGATGCATCCTCTCGCACGTGTTTTTAATCGACTAGCCTGCGGGATGCATCCTCTCGCACGTGTTTTTACTCGACTACCCTGCGGGATGCATCCTCTCGCACGTGTTTTTGCTCGACTAGCCATGCGCATCCCAAAAAACCTGCGCATGCGCATCCCAAAAAACCTGCGCATGCGCATCCCAAAAAACCTGCGCATGCGCATCCCACAAAACCTGCGTATGCGCATCCCACAAAACCTCGCACGTGTTTTTACTCGACTAGCCTGCGGGATGCATCCTCTCGCACGTGTTTTTACTCGACTAGCCTGCGGGATGCATCCTCTCGCACGTGTTTTTGCTCGACTAGCCATGCGCATCCCAAAAAACCTGCACATGCGCATCCCAAAAAACCTGCGCATGCGCATCCCACAAAACCTCGCACGTGTTTTTACTCGACTAGCCTGCGGGATGCATCCTCTCGCACGTGTTTTTGCTCGGCTAGCCTGCGGGATGCATCCTCTCGCACGTGTTTTTGCTCGACTAGCCATGCGCATCCCAAAAAACCTGCGCATGCGCATCCCACAAAACCTGCGCATGCGCATCCCACAAAACCTCGCACGTGTTTTTACTCGACTAGCCTGCGGGAAGCATCCTCTCGCACGTGTTTTTACTCGACTAGCCTGCGGGATGCATCCTCTCGCACGTGTTTTTACTCGACTAGCCTGCGGGATGCATCCTCTCGCACGTGTTTTTGCTCGACTAGCCTGCGGGATGCATCCTCTCGCACGTGTTTTTGCTCGACTAGCCATGCGCATCCCAAAAAAACTGCGCATGCGCATCCCACAAAACCTGCGCATGCGCATCCCACAAAACCTCGCACGTGTTTTTACTCGACTAGCCTGCGGGATGCATCCTCTCGCACGTGTTTTTGCTCGGCTAGCCTGCGGGATGCATCCTCTCGCACGTGTTTTTGCTCGACTAGCCATGCGCATCCCAAAAAACCTGCGCATGCGCATCCCACAAAACCTGCGCATGCGCATCCCACAAAACCTCGCACGTGTTTGTGCTCGACTAGCCTGCGGGATGCATCCTTTCGCACGTGTTTTTACTCGACTAGCCTGCGGGATGCATCCTCTCGCACGTGTTTTTACTCGACTAGCCTGCGGGATGCATCCTCTCGCACGTGTTTTTACTCGACTACCCTGCGGGATGCATCCTCTCGCATGTGTGTTTGCTCGACTAGCCATGCGCATCCCAAAAAACCTGCGCATGCGCATCCCACAAATCCTGCGCATGCGCATCCCACAAAACCTCGCACGTGTTTTACTCGACTAGCCTGCGGGATGCATCCTCTCGCACGTGTTTTTACTCGACTAGCCTGCGGGATGCATCCTCTCGCACGTGTTTTTGCTCGACTAGGCATGCGCATCCCAAAAAACCTGCGCATGCGCATCCCACAAAACCTGCGCATGCGCATCCCACAAAACCTCGCCCGTGTTTTTACTCGACTAGCCTGCGGGATGCATCCTCTCGCACGTGTTTTTACTCGACTAGCCTGCGGGATGCATCCTCTCGCACGTGTTTCTACTCGACTAGCCTGCGGGATGCATCCTCTCGCACGTGTTTTTACTCGACTAGCCTGCGGGATGCATCGTCTCGCACGTGTTTTTACTCGACTAGCCTGCGGGATGCATCCTCTCGCACGTGTTTTTGCTCGACTAGCCATGCGCATCCCAAAAAACCTGCGCATGCGCATCCCAAAAAATCTGCGCATGCGCATCCCACAAAACCTGCGCATGCGCATCCCACAAAACCTGCGCATGCGCATCCACAAAACCTCGCACGTGTTTGTGCTCGACTAGCCTGCGGGATGCATCCTTTCGCTCGTGTTTTTACTCGACTAGCCTGCGGGATGCATCCTCTCGCACGTGTTTTTGCTCGACTATCCTGCGGGATGCATCCTCTCGCACGTGTTTGTGCTCGACTAGCCTGCGGGATGCATCCTCTCGCACGTGTTCTTACTCGACTAGCCTGCGGGATGCATCCTCTCGCACGTGTTTTTGCTCGACTAGCCTGCGGGATGCATCCTCTCGCACGTGTTTTTGCTCGACTAGCCTGCGGGATGCATCCTCTCGCACGTGTTTTTACTCGACTAGCCTGCGGGATGCATCCTCTCGCACGTGTTTTTACTCGACTACCCTGCGGGATGCATTCTCTCGCACGTGTTTTTGCTCGACTAGCCATGCGCATCCCAAAAAACCTGCGCATGCGCATCCCACAAAACCTGCGCATGCGCATCCCAAAAAACCTGCGCATGCGCATCCCACAAAACCTGCGTATGCGCATCCCACAAAACCTCGCACGTGTTTTTACTCGACTAGCCTGCGGGATGCATCCTCTCGCACGTGTTTTTACTCGACTAGCCTGCGGGATGCATCCTCTCGCACGTGTTTTTGCTCGACTAGCCATGCGCATCCCAAAAAACCTGCACATGCGCATCCCAAAAAACCTGCGCATGCGCATCCCACAAAACCTCGCACGTGTTTTTACTCGACTACCCTGCGGGATGCATCCTCTCGCACGTGTTTTTGCGCGACTAGCCTGCGGGATGCATCCTCTCGCACGTGTTTTTGCTCGACTAGGCATGCGCATCCCAAAAAACCTGCGCATGCGCATCCCACAAAACCTGCGCATGCGCATCCCACAAAACCTCGCACGTGTTTTTACTCGACTAGCCTGCGGGAAGCATCCTCTCGCACGTGTTTTTACTCGACTAGCCTGCGGGATGCATCCTCTCGCACGTGTTTTTACTCGACTAGCCTGCGGGATGCATCCTCTCGCACGTGTTTTTACTCGACTAGCCTGCGGGATGCATCCTCTCGCACGTGTTTTTACTCGACTAGCCTGCGGGATGCATCCTCTCGCACGTGTTTTTGCTCGACTAGCCATGCGCATCCCAAAAAACCTGCACATGCGCATCCCAAAAAACCTGCGCATGCGCATCCCACAAAACCTCGCACGTGTTTTTACTCGACTAGCCTGCGGGATGCATCCTCTCGCACGTGTTTTTGCTCGGCTAGCCTGCGGGATGCATCCTCTCGCACGTGTTTTTGCTCGACTAGCCATGCGCATCCCAAAAAACCTGCGCATGCGCATCCCACAAAACCTGCGCATGCGCATCCCACAAAACCTCGCACGTGTTTTTACTCGACTAGCCTGCGGGAAGCATCCTCTCGCACGTGTTTTTACTCGACTAGCCTGCGGGATGCATCCTCTCGCACGTGTTTTTACTCGACTAGCCTGCGGGATGCATCCTCTCGCACGTGTTTTTGCTCGACTAGCCTGCGGGATGCATCCTCTCGCACGTGTTTTTGCTCGACTAGCCATGCGCATCCCAAAAAAACTGCGCATGCGCATCCCACAAAACCTGCGCATGCGCATCCCACAAAACCTGCGCATGCGCATCCCACAAAACCTCGCACGTGTTTGTGCTCGACTAGCCTGCGGGATGCATCCTCTCGCACGTGTTCTTACTCGACTAGCCTGCGGGATGCATCCTCTCGCACGTGTTTTTGCTCGACTAGCCTGCGGGATGCATCCTCTCGCACGTGTTTTTGCTCGACTAGCCTGCGGGATGCATCCTCTCGCACGTGTTTTTACTCGACTAGCCTGCGGGATGCATCCTCTCGCACGTGTTTTTACTCGACTACCCTGCGGGATGCATCCTCTCGCACGTGTTTTTGCTCGACTAGCCATGCGCATCCCAAAAAACCTGCGCATGCGCATCCCACAAAACCTGCGCATGCGCATCCCAAAAAACCTGCGCATGCGGATCCCACAAAACCTGCGTATGCGCATCCCACAAAACCTCGCACGTGTTTTTACTCGACTAGCCTGCGGGATGCATCCTCTCGCACGTGTTTTTACTCGACTAGCCTGCGGGATGCATCCTCTCGCACGTGTTTTTGCTCGACTAGCCATGCGCATCCCAAAAAACCTGCACATGCGCATCCCAAAAAACCTGCGCATGCGCATCCCACAAAACCTCGCACGTGTTTTTACTCGACTACCCTGCGGGATGCATCCTCTCGCACGTGTTTTTGCGCGACTAGCCTGCGGGATGCATCCTCTCGCACGTGTTTTTGCTCGACTAGGCATGCGCATCCCAAAAAACCTGCGCATGCGCATCCCACAAAACCTGCGCATGCGCATCCCACAAAACCTCGCACGTGTTTTTACTCGACTAGCCTGCGGGAAGCATCCTCTCGCACGTGTTTTTACTCGACTAGCCTGCGGGATGCATCCTCTCGCACGTGTTTTTACTCGACTAGCCTGCGGGATGCATCCTCTCGCACGTGTTTTTACTCGACTAGCCTGCGGGATGCATCCTCTCGCACGTGTTTTTACTCGACTAGCCTGCGGGATGCATCCTCTCGCACGTGTTTTTGCTCGACTAGCCATGCGCATCCCAAAAAACCTGCACATGCGCATCCCAAAAAACCTGCGCATGCGCATCCCACAAAACCTCGCACGTGTTTTTACTCGACTAGCCTGCGGGATGCATCCTCTCGCACGTGTTTTTGCTCGGCTAGCCTGCGGGATGCATCCTCTCGCACGTGTTTTTGCTCGACTAGCCATGCGCATCCCAAAAAACCTGCGCATGCGCATCCCACAAAACCTGCGCATGCGCATCCCACAAAACCTCGCACGTGTTTTTACTCGACTAGCCTGCGGGAAGCATCCTCTCGCACGTGTTTTTACTCGACTAGCCTGCGGGATGCATCCTCTCGCACGTGTTTTTACTCGACTAGCCTGCGGGATGCATCCTCTCGCACGTGTTTTTGCTCGACTAGCCTGCGGGATGCATCCTCTCGCACGTGTTTTTGCTCGACTAGCCATGCGCATCCCAAAAAAACTGCGCATGCGCATCCCACAAAACCTGCGCATGCGCATCCCACAAAACCTCGCACGTGTTTTTACTCGACTAGCCTGCGGGATGCATCCTCTCGCACGTGTTTTTGCTCGACTAGCCTGCGGGATGCATCCTCTCGCACGTGTTTTTGCTCGACTAGCCATGCGCATCCCAAAAAACCTGCGCATGCGCATCCCAAAAAACATGCGCATGCGCATCCCACAAAACCTCGCACGTGTTTTTACTCGACTAGCCTGCGGGATGCATCCTCTCGCACGTGTTTTTACTCGACTAGCCTGCGGGATGCATCCTCTCGCACGTGTTTTTGCTCGACTAGCCATGCGCATCCCAAAACACCTGCACATGCGCATCCCAAAAAACCTGCGCATGCGCATCCCACAAAACCTGCGCATGCGCATCCCACAAAACCTCGCACGTGTTTTTACTCGACTAGCCTGCGGGATGCATCCTCTCGCACGTGTTTTTGCTCGGCTAGCCTGCGGGATGCATCCTCTCGCACGTGTTTTTGCTCGACTAGCCATGCGCATCCCAAAAAACCTGCGCATGCGCATCCCACAAAACCTCGCACGTGTTTGTGCTCGACTAGCCTGCGGGATGCATCCTTTCGCACGTGTTTTTACTCGACTAGCCTGCGGGATGCATCCTCTCGCACGTGTTTTTACTCGACTAGCCTGCGGGATGCATCCTCTCGCACGTGTTTTTACTCGACTACCCTGCGGGATGCATCCTGTCGCACGTGTGTTTGCTCGACTAGCCATGCGCATCCCAAAAAACCTGCGCATGCGCATCCCACAAAACCTGCGCATGCGCATCCCACAAAACCTCGCACGTGTTTTTACTCGACTAGCCTGCGGGATGCATCCTCTCGCACGTGTTTTTACTCGACTAGCCTGCAGGATGCTTCCTCTCGCACGTGTTTTTACTCGACTAGCCTGCGGGATGCATCCTCTCGCACGTGTTTTTACTCGACTAGCCTGCGGGATGCATCCTCTCGCACGTGTTTTTGCTCGACTAGCCTGCGGGATGCATCCTCTCGCACGTGTTTTTGCTCGACTAGCCATGCGCATCCCAAAAAAACTGCGCATGCGCATCCCACAAAACCTGCGCATGCGCATCCCACAAAACCTCGCACGTGTTTTTACTCGACTAGCCTGCGGGATGCATCCTCTCGCACGTGTTTTTGCTCGGCTAGCCTGCGGGATGCATCCTCTCGCACGTGTTTTTGCTCGACTAGCCATGCGCATCCCAAAAAACCTGCGCATGCGCATCCCACAAAACCTGCGCATGCGCATCCCACAAAACCTCGCACGTGTTTGTGCTCGACTAGCCTGCGGGATGCATCCTTTCGCACGTGTTTTTACTCGACTAGCCTGCGGGATGCATCCTCTCGCACGTGTTTTTACTCGACTAGCCTGCGGGATGCATCCTCTCGCACGTGTTTTTACTCGACTACCCTGCGGGATGCATCCTCTCGCACGTGTGTTTGCTCGACTAGCCATGCGCATCCCAAAAAACCTGCGCATGCGCATCCCACAAATCCTGCGCATGCGCATCCCACAAAACCTCGCACGTGTTTTTACTCGACTAGCCTGCGGGATGCATCCTCTCGCACGTGTTTTTGCTCGACTAGCCTGCGGGATGCATCCTCTCGCACGTGTTTTTGCTCGAATAGCCATGCGCATCCCAAAAAAACTGCGCATGCGCATCCCACAAAACCTGCGCATGCGCATCCCACAAAACCTCGCACGTGTTTTTACTCGACTAGCCTGCGGGATGCATCCTCTCGCACGTGTTTTTGCTCGACTAGCCTGCGGGATGCATCCTCTCGCACGTGTTTTTGCTCGACTAGCCATGCGCATCCCAAAAAACCTGCGCATGCGCATCCCAAAAAACATGCGCATGCGTATCCCACAAAACCTCGCACGTGTTTTTACTCGACTAGCCTGCGGGATGCATCCTCTCGCACGTGTTTTTACTCGACTAGCCTGCGGGATGCATCCTCTCGCACGTGTTTTTGCTCGACTAGCCATGCGCATCCCAAAACACCTGCACATGCGCATCCCAAAAAACCTGCGCATGCGCATCCCACAAAACCTGCGCATGCGCATCCCACAAAACCTCGCACGTGATTTTACTCGACTAGCCTGCGGGATGCATCCTCTCGCACGTGTTTTTGCTCGGCTAGCCTGCGGGATGCATCCTCTCGCACGTGTTTTTGCTCGACTAGCCATGCGCATCCCAAAAAACCTGCGCATGCGCATCCCACAAAACCTCGCACGTGTTTGTGCTCGACTAGCCTGCGGGATGCATCCTTTCGCACGTGTTTTTACTCGACTAGCCTGCGGGATGCATCCTCTCGCACGTGTTTTTACTCGACTAGCCTGCGGGATGCATCCTCTCGCACGTGTTTTTACTCGACTACCCTGCGGGATGCATCTTCTCGCACGTGTGTTTGCTCGACTAGCCATGCGCATCCCAAAAAACCTGCGCATGCGCATCCCACAAAACCTGCGCATGCGCATCCCACAAAACCTCGCACGTGTTTTTACTCGACTAGCCTGCGGGATGCATCCTCTCGCACGTGTTTTTACTCGACTAGCCTGCGGGATGCATCCTCTCGCACGTGTTTTTACTCGACTACCCTGCGGGATGCATCCTCTCGCACGTGTTTTTACTCGACTAGCCTGCAGGATGCTTCCTCTCGCACGTGTTTTTACTCGACTAGCCTGCGGGATGCATCCTCTCGCACGTGTTTTTACTCGACTAGCCTGCGGGATGCATCCTCTCGCACGTGTTTTTGCTCGACTAGCCTGCGGGATGCATCCTCTCGCACGTGTTTTTGCTCGACTAGCCATGCGCATCCCAAAAAAACTGCGCATGCGCATCCCACAAAACCTGCGCATGCGCATCCCACAAAACCTCGCACGTGTTTTTACTCGACTAGCCTGCGGGATGCATCCTCTCGCACGTGTTTTTGCTCGGCTAGCCTGCGGGATGCATCCTCTCGCACGTGTTTTTGCTCGACTAGCCATGCGCATCCCAAAAAACCTGCGCATGCGCATCCCACAAAACCTGCGCATGCGCATCCCACAAAACCTCGCACGTGTTTGTGCTCGACTAGCCTGCGGGATGCATCCTTTCGCACGTGTTTTTACTCGACTAGCCTGCGGGATGCATCCTCTCGCACGTGTTTTTACTCGACTAGCCTGCGGGATGCATCCTCTCGCACGTGTTTTTACTCGACTACCCTGCGGGATGCATCCTCTCGCACGTGTGTTTGCTCGACTAGCCATGCGCATCCCAAAAAACCTGCGCATGCGCATCCCACAAATCCTGCGCATGCGCATCCCACAAAACCTCGCACGTGTTTTTACTCGACTAGCCTGCGGGATGCATCCTCTCGCACGTGTTTTTACTCGACTAGCCTGCGGGATGCATCCTCTCGCACGTGTTTTTACTCGACTACCCTGCGGGATGCATCCTCTCGCACGTGTTTTTACTCGACTAGCCTGCAGGATGCTTCCTCTCGCACGTGTTTTTACTCGACTAGCCTGCGGGATGCATCCTCTCGCACGTGTTTTTACTCGACTACCCTGCGGAATGCATCCTCTAGCACGTGTTTTTGCTCGACTAGCCATGCGCATCCCAAAAAACCTGCGCATGCGCATCCCACAAAACCTGCGTATGCGCATCCCACAAAACCTGCGCATGCGCATCCCACAAAACCTGCGCATGCGCATCCCACAAAACCTCGCACGTGTTTTACTCGACTAGCCTGCGGGATGCATCCTCTCGCACGTGTTTTTACTCGACTAGCCTGCGGGATGCATCCTCTCGCACGTGTTTTTGCTCGACTAGGCATGCGCATCCCAAAAAACCTGCGCATGCGCATCCCACAAAACCTGCGCATGCGCATCCCACAAAACCTCGCCCGTGTTTTTACTCGACTAGCCTGCGGGATGCATCCTCTCGCACGTGTTTTTACTCGACTAGCCTGCGGGATGCATCCTCTCGCACGTGTTTCTACTCGACTAGCCTGCGGGATGCATCCTTCCGCTCGTGTTTTTACTCGACTAGCCTGCGGGATGCATCCTCTCGCACGTGTTTTTGCTCGACTATCCTGCGGGATGCATCCTCTCGCACGTGTTTGTGCTCGACTAGCCTGCGGGATGCATCCTCTCGCACGTGTTCTTACTCGACTAGCCTGCGGGATGCATCCTCTCGCACGTGTTTTTGCTCGACTAGCCTGCGGGATGCATCCTCTCGCACGTGTTTTTGCTCGACTAGCCTGCGGGATGCATCCTCTCGCACGTGTTTTTACTCGACTAGCCTGCGGGATGCATCCTCTCGCACGTGTTTTTACTCGACTACCCTGCGGGATGCATCCTCTCGCACGTGTTTTTGCTCGACTAGCCATGCGCATCCCAAAAAACCTGCGCATGCGCATCCCACAAAACCTGCGCATGCGCATCCCAAAAAACCTGCGCATGCGCATCCCACAAAACCTGCGTATGCGCATCCCACAAAACCTCGCACGTGTTTTTACTCGACTAGCCTGCGGGATGCATCCTCTCGCACGTGTTTTTACTCGACTAGCCTGCGGGATGCATCCTCTCGCACGTGTTTTTGCTCGACTAGGCATGCGCATCCCAAAAAACCTGCGCATGCGCATCCCACAAAACCTGCGCATGCGCATCCCACAAAACCTCGCCCGTGTTTTTACTCGACTAGCCTGCGGGATGCATCCTCTCGCACGTGTTTTTACTCGACTAGCCTGCGGGATGCATCCTCTCGCACGTGTTTCTACTCGACTAGCCTGCGGGATGCATCCTCTCGCACGTGTTTTTACTCGACTAGCCTGCGGATGCATCGTCTCGCACGTGTTTTTACTCGACTAGCCTGCGGGATGCATCCTCTCGCACGTGTTTTTGCTCGACTAGCCATGCGCATCCCAAAAAACCTGCGCATGCGCATCCCAAAAAATCTGCGCATGCGCATCCCACAAAACCTGCGCATGCGCATCCCACAAAACCTGCGCATGCGCATCCCACAAAACCTCGCACGTGTTTGTGCTCGACTAGCCTGCGGGATGCATCCTTTCGCTCGTGTTCTTACTCGACTAGCCTGCGGGATGCATCCTCTCGCACGTGTTTTTGCTCGACTAGCCTGCGGGATGCATCCTCTCGCACGTGTTTTTGCTCGACTAGCCTGCGGGATGCATCCTCTCGCACGTGTTTTTACTCGACTAGCCTGCGGGATGCATCCTCTCGCACGTGTTTTTACTCGACTACCCTGCGGGATGCATCCTCTCGCACGTGTTTTTGCTCGACTAGCCATGCGCATCCCAAAAACCTGCGCATGCGCATCCCACAAAACCTGCGCATGCGCATCCCAAAAAACCTGCGCATGCGCATCCCACAAAACCTGCGTATGCGCATCCCACAAAACCTCGCACGTGTTTTTACTCGACTAGCCTGCGGGATGCATCCTCTCGCACGTGTTTTTACTCGACTAGCCTGCGGGATGCATCCTCTCGCACGTGTTTTTGCTCGACTAGCCATGCGCATCCCAAAAAACCTGCACATGCGCATCCCAAAAAACCTGCGCATGCGCATCCCACAAAACCTCGCACGTGTTTTTACTCGACTACCCTGCGGGATGCATCCTCTCGCACGTGTTTTTGCGCGACTAGCCTGCGGGATGCATCCTCTCGCACGTGTTTTTGCTCGACTAGGCATGCGCATCCCAAAAAACCTGCGCATGCGCATCCCACAAAACCTGCGCATGCGCATCCCACAAAACCTCGCACGTGTTTTTACTCGACTAGCCTGCGGGAAGCATCCTCTCGCACGTGTTTTTACTCGACTAGCCTGCGGGATGCATCCTCTCGCACGTGTTTTTACTCGACTAGCCTGCGGGATGCATCCTCTCGCACGTGTTTTTACTCGACTAGCCTGCGGGATGCATCCTCTCGCACGTGTTTTTACTCGACTAGCCTGCGGGATGCATCCTCTCGCACGTGTTTTTGCTCGACTAGCCATGCGCATCCCAAAAAACCTGCACATGCGCATCCCAAAAAACCTGCGCATGCGCATCCCACAAAACCTCGCACGTGTTTTTACTCGACTAGCCTGCGGGATGCATCCTCTCGCACGTGTTTTTGCTCGGCTAGCCTGCGGGATGCATCCTCTCGCACGTGTTTTTGCTCGACTAGCCATGCGCATCCCAAAAAACCTGCGCATGCGCATCCCACAAAACCTGCGCATGCGCATCCCACAAAACCTCGCACGTGTTTTTACTCGACTAGCCTGCGGGAAGCATCCTCTCGCACGTGTTTTTACTCGACTAGCCTGCGGGATGCATCCTCTCGCACGTGTTTTTACTCGACTAGCCTGCGGGATGCATCCTCTCGCCCGTGTTTTTACTCGACTAGCCTGCGGGATGCATCCTCTCGCACGTGTTTTTACTCGACTAGCCTGCGGGATGCATCCTCTCGCACGTGTTTCTACTCGACTAGCCTGCGGGATGCATCCTTCCGCTCGTGTTTTTACTCGACTAGCCTGCGGGATGCATCCTCTCGCACGTGTTTTTGCTCGACTATCCTGCGGGATGCATCCTCTCGCACGTGTTTGTGCTCGACTAGCCTGCGGGATGCATCCTCTCGCACGTGTTCTTACTCGACTAGCCTGCGGGATGCATCCTCTCGCACGTGTTTTTGCTCGACTAGCCTGCGGGATGCATCCTCTCGCACGTGTTTTTGCTCGACTAGCCTGCGGGATGCATCCTCTCGCACGTGTTTTTACTCGACTAGCCTGCGGATGCATCCTCTCGCACGTGTTTTTACTCGACTACCCTGCGGGATGCATCCTCTCGCACGTGTTTTTGCTCGACTAGCCATGCGCATCCCAAAAAACCTGCGCATGCGCATCCCACAAAACCTGCGCATGCGCATCCCAAAAAACCTGCGCATGCGCATCCCACAAAACCTGCGTATGCGCATCCCACAAAACCTCGCACGTGTTTTTACTCGACTAGCCTGCGGGATGCATCCTCTCGCACGTGTTTTTACTCGACTAGCCTGCGGGATGCATCCTCTCGCACGTGTTTTGCTCGACTAGGCATGCGCATCCCAAAAAACCTGCGCATGCGCATCCCACAAAACCTGCGCATGCGCATCCCACAAAACCTCGCCCGTGTTTTTACTCGACTAGCCTGCGGGATGCATCCTCTCGCACGTGTTTTTACTCGACTAGCCTGCGGGATGCATCCTCTCGCACGTGTTTCTACTCGACTAGCCTGCGGGATGCATCCTCTCGCACGTGTTTTTACTCGACTAGCCTGCGGGATGCATCGTCTCGCACGTGTTTTTACTCGACTAGCCTGCGGGATGCATCCTCTCGCACGTGTTTTTGCTCGACTAGCCATGCGCATCCAAAAAACCTGCGCATGCGCATCCCAAAAAATCTGCGCATGCGCATCCCACAAAACCTGCGCATGCGCATCCCACAAAACCTGCGCATGCGCATCCCACAAAACCTCGCACGTGTTTGTGCTCGACTAGCCTGCGGGATGCATCCTTTCGCTCGTGTTCTTACTCGACTAGCCTGCGGGATGCATCCTCTCGCACGTGTTTTTGCTCGACTAGCCTGCGGGATGCATCCTCTCGCACGTGTTTTTGCTCGACTAGCCTGCGGGATGCATCCTCTCGCACGTGTTTTTACTCGACTAGCCTGCGGGATGCATCCTCTCGCACGTGTTTTTACTCGACTACCCTGCGGGATGCATCCTCTCGCACGTGTTTTTGCTCGACTAGCCATGCGCATCCCAAAAAACCTGCGCATGCGCATCCCACAAAACCTGCGCATGCGCATCCCAAAAAACCTGCGCATGCGCATCCCACAAAACCTGCGTATGCGCATCCCACAAAACCTCGCACGTGTTTTTACTCGACTAGCCTGCGGGATGCATCCTCTCGCACGTGTTTTTACTCGACTAGCCTGCGGGATGCATCCTCTCGCACGTGTTTTTGCTCGACTAGCCATGCGCATCCCAAAAAACCTGCACATGCGCATCCCAAAAAACCTGCGCATGCGCATCCCACAAAACCTCGCACGTGTTTTTACTCGACTACCCTGCGGGATGCATCCTCTCGCACGTGTTTTTGCGCGACTAGCCTGCGGGATGCATCCTCTCGCACGTGTTTTTGCTCGACTAGGCATGCGCATCCCAAAAAACCTGCGCATGCGCATCCCACAAAACCTGCGCATGCGCATCCCACAAAACCTCGCACGTGTTTTTACTCGACTAGCCTGCGGGAAGCATCCTCTCGCACGTGTTTTTACTCGACTAGCCTGCGGGATGCATCCTCTCGCACGTGTTTTTACTCGACTAGCCTGCGGGATGCATCCTCTCGCACGTGTTTTTACTCGACTAGCCTGCGGGATGCATCCTCTCGCACGTGTTTTTACTCGACTAGCCTGCGGGATGCATCCTCTCGCACGTGTTTTTGCTCGACTAGCCATGCGCATCCCAAAAAACCTGCACATGCGCATCCCAAAAAACCTGCGCATGCGCATCCCACAAAACCTCGCACGTGTTTTTACTCGACTAGCCTGCGGGATGCATCCTCTCGCACGTGTTTTTGCTCGGCTAGCCTGCGGGATGCATCCTCTCGCACGTGTTTTTGCTCGACTAGCCATGCGCATCCCAAAAAACCTGCGCATGCGCATCCCACAAAACCTGCGCATGCGCATCCCACAAAACCTCGCACGTGTTTTTACTCGACTAGCCTGCGGGAAGCATCCTCTCGCACGTGTTTTTACTCGACTAGCCTGCGGGATGCATCCTCTCGCACGTGTTTTTACTCGACTAGCCTGCGGGATGCATCCTCTCGCACGTGTTTTTGCTCGACTAGCCTGCGGGATGCATCCTCTCGCACGTGTTTTTGCTCGACTAGCCATGCGCATCCCAAAAAAACTGCGCATGCGCATCCCACAAAACCGGCGCATGCGCATCCCACAAAACCTCGCACGTGTTTTTACTCGACTAGCCTGCGGGATGCATCCTCTCGCACGTGTTTTTGCTCGACTAGCCTGCGGGATGCATCCTCTCGCACGTGTTTTTGCTCGACTAGCCATGCGCATCCCAAAAAACCTGCGCATGCGCATCCCAAAAAACATGCGCATGCGCATCCCACAAAACCTCGCACGTGTTTTTACTCGACTAGCCTGCGGGATGCATCCTCTCGCACGTGTTTTTACTCGACTAGCCTGCGGGATGCATCCTCTCGCACGTGTTTTTGCTCGACTAGCCATGCGCATCCCAAAACACCTGCACATGCGCATCCCAAAAAACCTGCGCATGCGCATCCCACAAAACCTGCGCATGCGCATCCCACAAAACCTCGCACGTGTTTTTACTCGACTAGCCTGCGGGATGCATCCTCTCGCACGTGTTTTTGCTCGGCTAGCCTGCGGGATGCATCCTCTCGCACGTGTTTTTGCTCGACTAGCCATGCGCATCCCAAAAAACCTGCGCATGCGCATCCCACAAAACCTCGCACGTGTTTGTGCTCGACTAGCCTGCGGGATGCATCCTTTCGCACGTGTTTTTACTCGACTAGCCTGCGGGATGCATCCTCTCGCACGTGTTTTTACTCGACTAGCCTGCGGGATGCATCCTCTCGCACGTGTTTTTACTCGACTACCCTGCGGGATGCATCCTCTCGCACGTGTGTTTGCTCGACTAGCCATGCGCATCCCAAAAAACCTGCGCATGCGCATCCCACAAAACCTGCGCATGCGCATCCCACAAAACCTCGCACGTGTTTTTACTCGACTAGCCTGCGGGATGCATCCTCTCGCACGTGTTTTTACTCGACTAGCCTGCGGGATGCATCCTCTCGCACGTGTTTTTACTCGACTACCCTGCGGGATGCATCCTCTCGCACGTGTTTTTACTCGACTAGCCTGCAGGATGCTTCCTCTCGCACGTGTTTTTACTCGACTAGCCTGCGGGATGCATCCTCTCGCACGTGTTTTTACTCGACTAGCCTGCGGGATGCATCCTCTCGCACGTGTTTTTGCTCGACTAGCCTGCGGGATGCATCCTCTCGCACGTGTTTTTGCTCGACTAGCCATGCGCATCCCAAAAAAACTGCGCATGCGCATCCCACAAAACCTGCGCATGCGCATCCCACAAAACCTCGCACGTGTTTTTACTCGACTAGCCTGCGGGATGCATCCTCTCGTACGTGTTTTTACTCGACTAGCCTGCGGGATGCATCCTCTCGCACGTGTTTTTGCTCGGCTAGCCTGCGGGATGCATCCTCTCGCACGTGTTTTTGCTCGACTAGCCATGCGCATCCCAAAAAACCTGCGCATGCGCATCCCACAAAACCTGCGCATGCGCATCCCACAAAACCTCGCACGTGTTTGTGCTCGACTAGCCTGCGGGATGCATCCTTTCGCACGTGTTTTTACTCGACTAGCCTGCGGGATGCATCCTCTCGCACGTGTTTTTACTCGACTAGCCTGCGGGATGCATCCTCTCGCACGTGTTTTTACTCGACTACCCTGCGGGATGCATCCTCTCGCACGTGTGTTTGCTCGACTAGCCATGCGCATCCCAAAAAACCTGCGCATGCGCATCCCACAAATCCTGCGCATGCGCATCCCACAAAACCTCGCACGTGTTTTTACTCGACTAGCCTGCGGGATGCATCCTCTCGCACGTGTTTTTACTCGACTAGCCTGCGGGATGCATCCTCTCGCACGTGTTTTTACTCGACTACCCTGCGGGATGCATCCTCTCGCACGTGTTTTTACTCGACTAGCCTGCAGGATGCTTCCTCTCGCACGTGTTTTTACTCGACTAGCCTGCGGGATGCATCCTCTCGCACGTGTTTTTACTCGACTACCCTGCGGAATGCATCCTCTAGCACGTGTTTTTGCTCGACTAGCCATGCGCATCGAAAAAAACCTGCGCATGCGCATCCCACAAAACCTGCGTATGCGCATCCCACAAAACCTGCGCATGCGCATCCCACAAAACCTGCGCATGCGCATCCCACAAAACCTCGCACGTGTTTTACTCGACTAGCCTGCGGGATGCATCCTCTCGCACGTGTTTTTACTCGACTAGCCTGCGGGATGCATCCTCTCGCACGTGTTTTTGCTCCACTAGGCATGCGCATCCCAAAAAACCTGCGCATGCGCATCCCACAAAACCTCGCACGTGTTTTTACTCGACTAGCCTGCGGGATGCATCCTCTCGCACGTGTTTTTACTCGACTAGCCTGCGGGATGCATCCTCTCGCACGTGTTTTTACTCGACTAGCCTGCGGGATGCATCCTCTCGCACGTGTTTTTGCTCGACTAGCCATGCGCATCCCAAAAAACCTGCACATGCGCATCCCAAAAAACCTGCGCATGCGCATCCCACAAAACCTGCGCATGCGCATCCCACAAAACCTCGCACGTGTTTTTACTCGACTAGCCTGCGGGATGCATCCTCTCGCACGTGTTTTTGCTCGGCTAGCCTGCGGGATGCATCCTCTCGCACGTGTTTTTGCTCGACTAGCCTGCGGGATGCATCCTTTCGCACGTGTTTTTGCTCGACTAGCCATGCGCATCCCAAAAAACCTGCGCATGCGCATCCCACAAAACCTGCGCATGCGCATCCCACAAAACCTCGCACGTGTTTTTACTCGACTAGCCTGCGGGATGCATCCACTCGCACGTGTTTTTACTCGACTACCCTGCGGGATGCATCCTCTCGCACGTGTTTTTGCTCGACTAGCCACGCGCATCCCATAAAACCTGCGCATCCGCATCCCACAAAACCTGCGCATGCGCATCCCACAAAACCTCGCACGTGTTTTTACTCGACTAGCCTGCGGGATGCATCCTCTCGCACGTGCTTTACTCGACTAGCCTGCGGGATGCATCCTCTCGCACGTGTTTTTACTCGACTAGCCTGCGGGATGCATCCTCTCGCACGTGTTTTTACTCGACTACCCTGCGGGATGCATCCTCTCGCACGTGTTTTTGCTCGACTAGCCATGCGCATCCCAAAAAACCTGCGCATGCGCATCCCAAAAAACCTGCGCATGCGCATCCCACAAAACCTGCGTATGCGCATCCCACAAAACCTCGCACGTGTTTTTACTCGACTAGCCTGCGGGATGCATCCTCTCGCACGTGTTTTTACTCGACTAGCCTGCGGGATGCATCCTCTCGCACGTGTTTTTGCTCGACTAGCCATGCGCATCCCAAAAAACCTGCACATGCGCATCCCACAAAACCTGCGCATGCGCATCCCACAAAACCTCGCACGTGTTTTTACTCGACTAGCCTGCGGGATGCATCCTCTCGCACGTGTTTTTGCTCGGCTAGCCTGCGGGATGCATCCTCTCGCACGTGTTTTTGCTCGACTAGCCATGCGCATCCCAAAAAACCTGCGCATGCGCATCCCAAAAAACCTGCGCATGCGCATCCCACAAAACCTGCGCATGCGCATCCCACAAAACTTCGCACGTGTTTTTACTCGACTAGCCTGCGGGATGCATCCTCTCGCACGTGTTTTTGCTCGGCTAGCCTGCGGGATGCATCCTCTCGCTCGTGTTTTTGCTCGACTAGCCATGCGCATCCCAAAAAACCTGCGCATGCGCATCCCAAAAAACCTGCGCATGCGCATCCCACAAAACCTCGCACGTGTTTTTACTCGACTAGCCTGCGGGATGCATCCTCTCGCACGTGTTTTTGCTCGACTAGCCATGCGCATCCCATAAAACCTGCGCATGCGCATCCGACAAAACCTGCGCAAGCGCATCCCACAAAACCTGCGCATGCGCATCCCACAAAACCTCGCACGTGTTTTTACTCGACTAGCCTGCGGGATGCATCCTCTCGCACGTGTTTTTACTCGACTAGCCTGCGGGATGCATCCTCTCGCACGTGTTTTTACTCGACTAGCCTGCGGGATGCATCCGCTCGCACGTGTTTTTACTCGACTAGCCTGCGGGATGCATCCTCCCGCACGTGTTTTTACTCGACTACCCTGCGGGATGCATCCTCTCGCACGTGTTTTTGCTCGACTAGCCATGCGCATCCCAAAAAAACTGCGCATGCGCATCCCACAAAACCTGCGCATGCGCATCCCACAAAACCAGCGCATGCGCATCCCACAATACCTCGCACGTGTTTTTACTCGACTAGCCTGCGGGATGCATCCTCTCGCACGTGTTTTTACTCGACTACCCTGCGGGATGCATCCTCTCGCACGTGTTTTTGCTCGACTAGCCTGCGGGATGCATCCTCTCGCACGTGTTTTTACTCGACTACCCTGCGGGATGCATCCTCTCGCACGTGTTTTTGCTCGACTAGCCATGCGCATCCCAAAAAACCTGCACATGCGCATCCCTAAAAACCTGCGCATGCGCATCCCACAAAACCTCGCACGTGTTTTTACTCGACTAGCCTGCGGGATGCATCCTCTCGCACGTGTTTTTGCTCGGCTAGCCTGCGGGATGCATCCTCTCGCACGTGTTTTTGCTCGACTAGCCATGCGCATCCCAAAAAACCTGCGCATGCGCATCCCACAAAACCTGCGCATGCGCATCCCGCAAAACCTCGCACGTGTTTTTACTCGACTAGCCTGCGGGAAGCATCATCTCGCACGTGTTTTTACTCGACTAGCCTGCGGGATGCATCCTCTCGCACGTGTTTTTACTCGACTAGCCTGCGGGATGCATCCTCTCGCACGTGTTTTTGCTCGACTAGCCTGCGGGATGCATCCTCTCGCACGTGTTTTTGCTCGACTAGCCATGCGCATCCCAAAAAAACTGCGCATGCGCATCCCACAAAACCTGCGCATGCGCATCCCACAAAACCTCGCACGTGTTTTTACTCGACTAGCCTGCGGGATGCATCCTCTCGCACGTGTTTTTGCTCGACTAGCCTGCGGGATGCATCCTCTCGCACGTGTTTTTACTCGACTAGCCTGCGGGATGCATCCTCTCGCACGTGTTTTTACTCGACTACCCTGCGGGATGCATCCTCTCGCACGTGTTTTTGCTCGACTAGCCATGCGCATCCCAAAAAACCTGCGCATGCGCATCCCAAAAAACCTGCGCATGCGCATCCCAAAAAACCTGCGCATGCGCATCCCACAAAACCTGCGTATGCGCATCCCACAAAACCTCGCACGTGTTTTTACTCGACTAGCCTGCGGGATGCATCCTCTCGCACGTGTTTTTGCTCGACTAGCCATGCGCATCCCAAAAAACCTGCACATGCGCATCCCAAAAAACCTGCGCATGCGCATCCCACAAAACCTCGCACGTGTTTTTACTCGACTAGCCTGCGGGATGCATCCTCTCGCACGTGTTTTTGCTCGGCTAGCCTGCGGGATGCATCCTCTCGCACGTGTTTTTGCTCGACTAGCCATGCGCATCCCAAAAAACCTGCGCATGCGCATCCCACAAAACCTGCGCATGCGCATCCCACAAAACCTCGCACGTGTTTTTACTCGACTAGCCTGCGGGAAGCATCCTCTCGCACGTGTTTTTGCTCGGCTAGCCTGCGGGATGCATCCTCTCGCACGTGTTTTTGCTCGACTAGCCATGCGCATCCCAAAAAACCTGCGCATGCGCATCCCACAAAACCTGCGCATGCGCATCCACAAAACCTCGCACGTGTTTGTGCTCGACTAGCCTGCGGGATGCATCCTTTCGCACATGTTTTTACTCGACTAGCCTGCGGGATGCATCCTCTCGCACGTGTTTTTACTCGACTAGCCTGCGGGATGCATCCTCTCGCACGTGTTTTTACTCGACTACCCTGCGGGATGCATCCTCTCGCACGTGTGTTTGCTCGACTAGCCATGCGCATCCAAAAAACCTGCGCATGCGCATCCCACAAAACCTGCGCATGCGCACATCCCACAAAACCTCGCACGTGTTTTTACTCGACTAGCCTGCGGGATGCATCCTCTCGCACGTGTTTTTACTCGACTAGCCTGCGGGATGCATCCTCTCGCACGTGTTTTTACTCGACTACCCTGCGGGATGCATCCTCTCGCACGTGTTTTTACTCGACTAGCCTGCAGGATGCTTCCTCTCGCACGTGTTTTTACTCGACTAGCCTGCGGGATGCATCCTCTCGCACGTGTTTTTACTCGACTACCCTGCGGAATGCATCCTCTAGCACGTGTTTTTGCTCGACTAGCCATGCGCATCCCAAAAAACCTGCGCATGCGCATCCCACAAAACCTGCGTATGCGCATCCCACAAAACCTGCGCATGCGCATCCCACAAAACCTGCGCATGCGCATCCCACAAAACCTCGCAAGTGTTTTTTACTCGACTAGCCTGCGGGATGCATCCTCTCGCACGTGTTTTTACTCGACTAGCCTGCGGGATGCATCCTCTCGCACGTGTTTTTACTCGACTACCCTGCGGGATGCATCCTCTCGCACGTGTTTTGCTCGACTAGCCACGCGCATCCCATAAAACCTGCGCATGCGCATCCCACAAAACCTGCGCATGCGCATCCCACAAAACCTCGCACGTATTTTTACTCGACTAGCCTGCGGGATGCATCCTCTCGCACGTGTTTTTACTCGACTAGCCTGCGGGATGCATCCTCTCGCACGTGTTTTTACTCGACTACCCTGCGGGATGCATCCTCTCGCACGTGTTTTTGCGCGACTAGCCACGCGCATCCCATAAAACCTGCGCATGCGCATCCCACAAAACCTCGCACGTGTTTTTACTCGACTAGCCTGCGGGATGCATCCTCTCGCACGTGTTTTTACTCGACTAGCCTGCGGGATGCATCCTCTCGCACGTGTTTTTACTCGACTAGCCTGCGGGATGCATCGTCTCGCACGTGTTTTTGCTCGACTAGCCTGCGGGATGCATCCTCTCGCACTTGTTTTTACTCGACTAGCCTGCGGGATTCATCCTCTTGCACGTGTTTTTACTCGACTAGCCTGCGGGATGCATCCTCTCGCACGTGTTTTTGCTCGACTAGCCATGCGCATCCCAAAAAACCTGCGCATGCGCATCCCAAAAAACCTGCGCATGCGCATCCCACAAAACCTGCGCATGCGCATCCCACAAAACCTGCGCATGCGCATCCCACAAAACCTCGCACGTGTTTTTACTCGACTAGCCTGCGGGATGCATCCTCTCGCACGTGTTTTTACTCGACTAGCCTGCGGGATGCATCCTCTCGCACGTGTTTTTACTCGACTAGCCTGCGGGATGCATCGTCTCGCACGTGTTTTTGCTCGACTAGCCTGCGGGATGCATCCTCTCGCACTTGTTTTTACTCGACTAGCCTGCGGGATTCATCCTCTTGCACGTGTTTTTACTCGACTAGCCTGCGGGATGCATCCTCTCGCACGTGTTTTTGCTCGACTAGCCATGCGCATCCCAAAAAACCTGCGCATGCGCATCCCAAAAAACCTGCGCATGCGCATCCCACAAAACCTGCGCATGCGCATCCCACAAAACCTGCGCATGCGCATCCCACAAAACCTCGCACGTGTTTTTACTCGACTAGCCTGCGGGATGCATCCTCTCGCACGTGTTTTTACTCGACTAGCCTGCGGGATGCATCCTCTCGCACGTGTTTTTGCTCGACTAGCCTGCGGGATGCATCCTCTCGCACGTGTTTTTGCTCGACTAGCCATGCGCATCCCAAAAAAACTGCGCATGCGCATCCCACAAAACCTGCGCATGCGCATCCCACAAAACCTCGCACGTGTTTTTACTCGACTAGCCTGCGGGATGCATCCTCTCGCACGTGTTTTTGCTCGGCTAGCCTGCGGGATGCATCCTCTCGCACGTGTTTTTGCTCGACTAGCCATGCGCATCCCAAAAAACCTGCGCATGCGCATCCCACAAAACCTGCGCATGCGCATCCCACAAAACCTCGCACGTGTTTGTGCTCGACTAGCCTGCGGGATGCATCCTTTCGCACGTGTTTTTACTCGACTAGCCTGCGGGATGCATCCTCTCGCACGTGTTTTTACTCGACTAGCCTGCGGGATGCATCCTCTCGCACGTGTTTTTACTCGACTACCCTGCGGGATGCATCCTCTCGCACGTGTGTTTGCTCGACTAGCCATGCGCATCCCAAAAAACCTGCGCATGCGCATCCCACAATACCTGCGCATGCGCATCCCACAAAACCTCGCACGTGTTTTTACTCGACTAGCCTGCGGGATGCATCCTCTCGCACGTGTTTTTACTCGACTAGCCTGCGGGATGCATCCTCTCGCACGTGTTTTTACTCGACTACCCTGCGGGATGCATCCTCTCGCACGTGTTTCTACTCGACTAGCCTGCAGGATGCTTCCTCTCGCACGTGTTTTTACTCGACTAGCCTGCGGGATGCATCCTCTCGCACGTGTTTTTACTCGACTACCCTGCGGAATGCATCCTCTAGCACGTGTTTTTGCTCGACTAGCCATGCGCATCCCAAAAAACCTGCGCATGCGCATCCCACAAAACCTGCGTATGCGCATCCCACAAAACCTGCGCATGCGCATCCCACAAAACCTGCGCATGCGCATCCCACAAAACCTCGCACGTGTTTTTACTCGACTAGCCTGCGGGATGCATCCTCTCGCACGTGTTTTTACTCGACTAGCCTGCGGGATGCATCCTCTCGCACGTGTTTTTACTCGACTACCCTGCGGGATGCATCCTCTCGCACGTGTTTTGCTCGACTAGCCACGCGCATCCCATAAAACCTGCGCATGCGCATCCCACAAAACCTGCGCATGCGCATCCCACAAAACCTCGCACGTATTTTTACTCGACTAGCCTGCGGGATGCATCCTCTCGCACGTGTTTTTGCGCGACTAGCCTGCGGGATGCATCCTCTCGCACGTGTTTTTGCTCGACTAGGCATGCGCATCCCAAAAAACCTGCGCATGCGCATCCCACAAAACCTGCGCATGCGCATCCCACAAAACCTCGCACGTGTTTTTACTCGACTAGCCTGCGGGATGCATCCTCTCGCACGTGTTTTTACTCGACTACCCTGCGGGATGCATCCTCTCGCACGTGTTTTTGCGCGACTAGCCTGCGGGATGCATCCTCTCGCACGTGTTTTTGCTCGACTAGGCATGCGCATCCCAAAAAACCTGCGCATGCGCATCCCACAAAACCTGCGCATGCGCATCCCACAAAACCTCGCCCGTGTTTTTACTCGACTAGCCTGCGGGATGCATCCTCTCGCACGTGTTTTTACTCGACTAGCCTGCGGGATGCATCGTCTCGCACGTGTTTTTGCTCGACTAGCCTGCGGGATGCATCCTCTCGCACTTGTTTTTACTCGACTAGCCTGCGGGATTCATCCTCTTGCACGTGTTTTTACTCGACTAGCCTGCGGGATGCATCCTCTCGCACGTGTTTTTGCTCGACTAGCCATGCGCATCCCAAAAAACCTGCGCATGCGCATCCCAAAAAACCTGCGCATGCGCATCCCACAAAACCTGCGCATGCGCATCCCACAAAACCTCGCACGTGTTTTTACTCGACTAGCCTGCGGGATGCATCCTCTCGCACGTGTTTTTACTCGACTAGCCTGCGGGATGCATCCTCTCGCACGTGTTTTTACTCGACTACCCTGCGGGATGCATCCTCTCGCACGTGTTTTTGCGCGACTAGCCTGCGGGATGCATCCTCTCGCACGTGTTTTTGCTCGACTAGGCATGCGCATCCCAAAAAACCTGCGCATGCGCATCCCACAAAACCTCGCACGTGTTTTTACTCGACTAGCCTGCGGGATGCATCCTCTCGCACGTGTTTTTACTCGACTAGCCTGCGGGATGCATCCTCTCGCACGTGTTTTTACTCGACTAGCCTGCGGGATGCATCGTCTCGCACGTGTTTTTGCTCGACTAGCCTGCGGGATGCATCCTCTCGCACTTGTTTTTACTCGACTAGCCTGCGGGATTCATCCTCTTGCACGTGTTTTTACTCGACTAGCCTGCGGGATGCATCCTCTCGCACGTGTTTTTGCTCGACTAGCCATGCGCATCCCAAAAAACCTGCGCATGCGCATCCCAAAAAACCTGCGCATGCGCATCCCACAAAACCTGCGCATGCGCATCCCACAAAACCTGCGCATGCGCATCCCACAAAACCTGCGCATGCGCATCCCACAAAACCTCGCACGTGTTTTTACTCGACTAGCCTGCGGGATGCATCCTCTCGCACGTGTTTTTACTCGACTAGCCTGCGGGATGCATCCTCTCGCACGTGTTTTTACTCGACTACCCTGCGGGATGCATCCTCTCGCACGTGTTTTGCTCGACTAGCCATGCGCATCCCACAAAACCTGCGCATGCGCATCCCAAAAAACCTGCGCATGCGCATCCCAAAAAACCTGCGCATGCGCATCCCACAAAACCTGCGTATGCGCATCCCACAAAACCTCGCACGTGTTTTTACTCGACTAGCCTGCGGGATGCATCCTCTCGCACGTGTTTTTGCTCGGCTAGCCTGCGGGATGCATCCTCTCGCACGTGTTTTTGCTCGACTAGCCATGCGCATCCCAAAAAACCTGCGCATGCGCATCCCACAAAACCTGCGCATGCGCATCCCACAAAACCTCGCACGTGTTTTTACTCGACTAGCCTGCGGGAAGCATCCTCTCGCACGTGTTTTTACTCGACTAGCCTGCGGGATGCATCCTCTCGCACGTGTTTTTACTCGACTAGCCTGCGGGATGCATCCTCTCGCACGTGTTTTTGCTCGACTAGCCTGCGGGATGCATCCTCTCGCACGTGTTTTTGCTCGACTAGCCATGCGCATCCCAAAAAAACTGCGCATGCGCATCCCACAAAACCTGCGCATGCGCATCCCACAAAACCTCGCACGTGTTTTTACTCGACTAGCCTGCGGGATGCATCCTCTCGCACGTGTTTTTGCTCGACTAGCCTGCGGGATGCATCCTCTCGCACGTGTTTTTGCTCGACTAGCCATGCGCATCCCAAAAAACCTGCGCATGCGCATCCCAAAAAACCTGCGCATGCGCATCCCAAAAAACCTGCGCATGCGCATCCCACAAAACCTCGCACGTGTTTTTACTCGACTAGCCTGCGGGATGCATCCTCTCGCACGTGTTTTTACTCGACTAGCCTGCGGGATGCATCCTCTCGCACGTGTTTTTGCTCGACTAGCCATGCGCATCCCAAAAAACCTGCACATGCGCATCCCAAAAAACCTGCGCATGCGCATCCCACAAAACCTGCGCATGCGCATCCCACAAAACCTGCGCATGCGCATCCCACAAAACCTCGCACGTGTTTTTACTCGACTAGCCTGCGGGATGCATCCTCTCGCACGTGTTTTTACTCGACTAGCCTGCGGGATGCATCCTCTCGCACGTGTTTTTACTCGACTACCCTGCGGGATGCATCCTCTCGCACGTGTTTTTACTCGACTACCCTGCGGAATGCATCCTCTAGCACGTGTTTTTGCTCGACTAGCCATGCGCATCCCAAAAAACCTGCGCATGCGCATCCCACAAAACCTGCGTATGCGCATCCCACAAAACCTGCGCATGCGCATCCCACAAAACCTGCGCATGCGCATCCCACAAAACCTCGCAAGTGTTTTTACTCGACTAGCCTGCGGGATGCATCCTCTCGCACGTGTTTTTACTCGACTAGCCTGCGGGATGCATCCTCTCGCACGTGTTTTTACTCGACTACCCTGCGGGATGCATCCTCTCGCACGTGTTTTGCTCGACTAGCCACGCGCATCCCATAAAACCTGCGCATGCGCATCCCACAAAACCTGCGCATGCGCATCCCACAAAACCTCGCACGTATTTTTACTCGACTAGCCTGCGGGATGCATCCTCTCGCACGTGTTTTTACTCGACTAGCCTGCGGGATGCATCCTCTCGCACGTGTTTTTACTCGACTACCCTGCGGGATGCATCCTCTCGCACGTGTTTTTGCGCGACTAGCCTGCGGGATGCATCCTCTCGCACGTGTTTTTGCTCGACTAGGCATGCGCATCCCAAAAAACCTGCGCATGCGCATCCCACAAAACCTGCGCATGCGCATCCCACAAAACCTCGCACGTGTTTTTACTCGACTAGCCTGCGGGATGCATCCTCTCGCACGTGTTTTTACTCGACTAGCCTGCGGGATTCATCCTCTTGCACGTGTTTTTACTCGACTAGCCTGCGGGATGCATCCTCTCGCACGTGTTTTTGCTCGACTAGCCATGCGCATCCCAAAAAACCTGCGCATGCGCATCCCAAAAAACCTGCGCATGCGCATCCCACAAAACCTGCGCATGCGCATCCCACAAAACCTGCGCATGCGCATCCCACAAAACCTCGCACGTGTTTTTACTCGACTAGCCTGCGGGATGCATCCTCTCGCACGTGTTTTTACTCGACTAGCCTGCGGGATGCATCCTCTCGCACGTGTTTTTGCTCGACTAGCCTGCGGGATGCATCCTCTCGCACGTGTTTTTGCTCGACTAGCCATGCGCATCCCAAAAAAACTGCGCATGCGCATCCCACAAAACCTGCGTATGCGCATCCCACAAAACCTCGCACGTGTTTTTACTCGACTAGCCTGCGGGATGCATCCTCTCGCACGTGTTTTTGCTCGGCTAGCCTGCGGGATGCATCCTCTCGCACGTGTTTTTGCTCGACTAGCCATGCGCATCCCAAAAAACCTGCGCATGCGCATCCCACAAAACCTGCGCATGCGCATCCCACAAAACCTCGCACGTGTTTGTGCTCGACTAGCCTGCGGGATGCATCCTTTCGCACGTGTTTTTACTCGACTAGCCTGCGGGATGCATCCTCTCGCACGTGTTTTTACTCGACTAGCCTGCGGGATGCATCCTCTCGCACGTGTTTTTACTCGACTACCCTGCGGGATGCATCCTCTCGCACGTGTGTTTGCTCGACTAGCCATGCGCATCCCAAAAAACCTGCGCATGCGCATCCCACAATACCTGCGCATGCGCATCCCACAAAACCTCGCACGTGTTTTTACTCGACTAGCCTGCGGGATGCATCCTCTCGCACGTGTTTTTACTCGACTAGCCTGCGGGATGCATCCTCTCGCACGTGTTTTTACTCGACTACCCTGCGGGATGCATCCTCTCGCACGTGTTTCTACTCGACTAGCCTGCAGGATGCTTCCTCTCGCACGTGTTTTTACTCGACTAGCCTGCGGGATGCATCCTCTCGCACGTGTTTTTACTCGACTACCCTGCGGAATGCATCCTCTAGCACGTGTTTTTGCTCGACTAGCCATGCGCATCCCAAAAAACCTGCGCATGCGCATCCCACAAAACCTGCGTATGCGCATCCCACAAAACCTGCGCATGCGCATCCCACAAAACCTGCGCATGCGCATCCCACAAAACCTCGCACGTGTTTTTACTCGACTAGCCTGCGGGATGCATCCTCTCGCACGTGTTTTTACTCGACTAGCCTGCGGGATGCATCCTCTCGCACGTGTTTTTACTCGACTACCCTGCGGGATGCATCCTCTCGCACGTGTTTTGCTCGACTAGCCACGCGCATCCCATAAAACCTGCGCATGCGCATCCCACAAAACCTGCGCATGCGCATCCCACAAAACCTCGCACGTATTTTTACTCGACTAGCCTGCGGGATGCATCCTCTCGCACGTGTTTTTGCGCGACTAGCCTGCGGGATGCATCCTAGCGCACGTGTTTTTGCTCGACTAGGCATGCGCATCCCAAAAAACCTGCGCATGCGCATCCCACAAAACCTGCGCATGCGCATCCCACAAAACCTCGCACGTGTTTTTACTCGACTAGCCTGCGGGATGCATCCTCTCGCACGTGTTTTTACTCGACTACCCTGCGGGATGCATCCTCTCGCACGTGTTTTTGCGCGACTAGCCTGCGGGATGCATCCTCTCGCACGTGTTTTTGCTCGACTAGGCATGCGCATCCCAAAAAACCTGCGCATGCGCATCCCACAAAACCTGCGCATGCGCATCCCACAAAACCTCGCCCGTGTTTTTACTCGACTAGCCTGCGGGATGCATCCTCTCGCACGTGTTTTTACTCGACTAGCCTGCGGGATGCATCGTCTCGCACGTGTTTTTGCTCGACTAGCCTGCGGGATGCATCCTCTCGCACTTGTTTTTACTCGACTAGCCTGCGGGATTCATCCTCTTGCACGTGTTTTTACTCGACTAGCCTGCGGGATGCATCCTCTCGCACGTGTTTTTGCTCGACTAGCCATGCGCATCCCAAAAAACCTGCGCATGCGCATCCCAAAAAACCTGCGCATGCGCATCCCACAAAACCTGCGCATGCGCATCCCACAAAACCTGCGCATGCGCATCCCACAAAACCTCGCACGTGTTTTTACTCGACTAGCCTGCGGGATGCATCCTCTCGCACGTGTTTTTACTCGACTAGCCTGCGGGATGCATCCTCTCGCACGTGTTTTTACTCGACTACCCTGCGGGATGCATCCTCTCGCACGTGTTTTTGCGCGACTAGCCTGCGGGATGCATCCTCTCGCACGTGTTTTTGCTCGACTAGGCATGCGCATCCCAAAAAACCTGCGCATGCGCATCCCACAAAACCTGCGCATGCGCATCCCACAAAACCTCGCACGTGTTTTTACTCGACTAGCCTGCGGGATGCATCCTCTCGCACGTGTTTTTACTCGACTAGCCTGCGGGATGCATCCTCTCGCACGTGTTTTTACTCGACTAGCCTGCGGGATGCATCGTCTCGCACGTGTTTTTGCTCGACTAGCCTGCGGGATGCATCCTCTCGCACTTGTTTTTACTCGACTAGCCTGCGGGATTCATCCTCTTGCACGTGTTTTTACTCGACTAGCCTGCGGGATGCATCCTCTCGCACGTGTTTTTGCTCGACTAGCCATGCGCATCCCAAAAAACCTGCGCATGCGCATCCCAAAAAACCTGCGCATGCGCATCCCACAAAACCTGCGCATGCGCATCCCACAAAACCTGCGCATGCGCATCCCACAAAACCTGCGCATGCGCATCCCACAAAACCTCGCACGTGTTTTTACTCGACTAGCCTGCGGGATGCATCCTCTCGCACGTGTTTTTACTCGACTAGCCTGCGGGATGCATCCTCTCGCACGTGTTTTTACTCGACTACCCTGCGGGATGCATCCTCTCGCACGTGTTTTGCTCGACTAGCCATGCGCATCCCACAAAACCTGCGCATGCGCATCCCAAAAAACCTGCGCATGCGCATCCCAAAAAACCTGCGCATGCGCATCCCACAAAACCTGCGTATGCGCATCCCACAAATCCTCGCACGTGTTTTTACTCGACTAGCCTGCGGGATGCATCCTCTCGCACGTGTTTTTGCTCGGCTAGCCTGCGGGATGCATCCTCTCGCACGTGTTTTTGCTCGACTAGCCATGCGCATCCCAAAAAACCTGCGCATGCGCATCCCATAAAACCTGCGCATGCGCATCCCACAAAACCTCGCACGTGTTTTTACTCGACTAGCCTGCGGGAAGCATCCTCTCGCACGTGTTTTTACTCGACTAGCCTGCGGGATGCATCCTCTCGCACGTGTTTTTACTCGACTAGCCTGCGGGATGCATCCTCTCGCACGTGTTTTTGCTCGACTAGCCTGCGGGATGCATCCTCTCGCACGTGTTTTTGCTCGACTAGCCATGCGCATCCCAAAAAAACTGCGCATGCGCATCCCACAAAACCTGCGCATGCGCATCCCACAAAACCTCGCACGTGTTTTTACTCGACTAGCCTGCGGGATGCATCCTCTCGCACGTGTTTTTGCTCGACTAGCCTGCGGGATGCATCCTCTCGCACGTGTTTTTGCTCGACTAGCCATGCGCATCCCAAAAAACCTGCGCATGCGCATCCCAAAAAACCTGCGCATGCGCATCCCAAAAAACCTGCGCATGCGCATCCCACAAAACCTCGCACGTGTTTTTACTCGACTAGCCTGCGGGATGCATCCTCTCGCACGTGTTTTTACTCGACTAGCCTGCGGGATGCATCCTCTCGCACGTGTTTTTGCTCGACTAGCCATGCGCATCCCAAAAAACCTGCACATGCGCATCCCAAAAAACCTGCGCATGCGCATCCCACAAAACCTGCGCATGCGCATCCCACAAAACCTGCGCATGCGCATCCCACAAAACCTCGCACGTGTTTTTACTCGACTAGCCTGCGGGATGCATCCTCTCGCACGTGTTTTTACTCGACTAGCCTGCGGGATGCATCCTCTCGCACGTGTTTTTACTCGACTACCCTGCGGGATGCATCCTCTCGCACGTGTTTTGCTCGACTAGCCATGCGCATCCCACAAAACCTGCGCATGCGCATCC
The DNA here is from genome assembly GCF_051020765.1 of Lasioglossum baleicum. NCBI lineage: Eukaryota > Metazoa > Arthropoda > Insecta > Hymenoptera > Halictidae > Lasioglossum > Lasioglossum baleicum. The sequence continues at coordinate 190,058 of NW_027469281.1, read as the reverse complement.
CAAAAAACCTGCGCATGCGCATCCCAAAAAACCTGCGCATGCGCATCCCACAAAACCTGCGTATGCGCATCCCACAAAACCTCGCACGTGTTTTTACTCGACTAGCCTGCGGGATGCATCCTCTCGCACGTGTTTTTGCTCGGCTAGCCTGCGGGATGCATCCTCTCGCACGTGTTTTTGCTCGACTACCCATGCGCATCCCAAAAAACCTGCGCATGCGCATCCCACAAAACCTGCGCATGCGCATCCCACAAAACCTCGCACGTGTTTTTACTCGACTAGCCTGCGGGAAGCATCCTCTCGCACGTGTTTTTACTCGACTAGCCTGCGGGATGCATCCTCTCGCACGTGTTTTTACTCGACTAGCCTGCGGGATGCATCCTCTCGCACGTGTTTTTGCTCGACTAGCCTGCGGGATGCATCCTCTCGCACGTGTTTTTGCTCGACTAGCCATGCGCATCCCAAAAAAACTGCGCATGCGCATCCCACAAAACCTGCGCATGCGCATCCCACAAAACCTCGCACGTGTTTTTACTCGACTAGCCTGCGGGATGCATCCTCTCGCACGTGTTTTTGCTCGACTAGCCTGCGGGATGCATCCTCTCGCACGTGTTTTTACTCGACTAGCCTGCGGGATGCATCCTCTCGCACGTGTTTTTGCTCGACTAGCCATGCGCATCCCAAAAAACCTGCACATGCGCATCCCAAAAAACCTGCGCATGCGCATCCCACAAAACCTGCGCATGCGCATCCCACAAAACCTCGCACGTGTTTTTACTCGACTAGCCTGCGGGATGCATCCTCTCGCACGTGTTTTTGCTCGGCTAGCCTGCGGGATGCATCCTCTCGCACGTGTTTTTGCTCGACTAGCCATGCGCATCCCAAAAAACCTGCGCATGCGCACCCCACAAAACCTGCGCATGCGCATCCCACAAAACCTCGCACGTGTTTGTGCTCGACTAGCCTGCGGGATGCATCCTTTCGCACGTGTTTTTACTCGACTAGCCTGCGGGATGCATCCTCTCGCACGTGTTTTTACTCGACTAGCCTGCGGGATGCATCCTCTCGCACGTGTTTTTACTCGACTACCCTGCGGGATGCATCCTCTCGCACGTGTTTTTGCTCGACTAGCCATGCGCATCCCAAAAAACCTGCGCATGCGCATCCCACAAAACCTCGCACGTGTTTTTACTCGACTAGCCTGCGGGATGCATCCTCTCGCACGTGTTTTTACTCGACTAGCCTGCGGGATGCATCCTCTCGCACGTGTTTTTACTCGACTACCCTGCGGGATGCATCCTCTCGCACGTGTTTTGCTCGACTAGCCATGCGCATCCCATAAAACCTGCGCATGCGCATCCCACAAAACCTGCGCATGCGCATCCCACAAAACCTCGCACGTATTTTTACTCGACTAGCCTGCGGGATGCATCCTCTCGCACGTGTTTTTACTCGACTAGCCTGCGGGATGCATCCTCTCGCACGTGTTTTTACTCGACTACCCTGCGGGATGCATCCTCTCGCACGTGTTTTTGCGCGACTAGCCTGCGGGATGCATCCTCACGCACGTGTTTTTGCTCGACTAGGCATGCGCATCCCAAAAAACCTGCGCATGCGCATCCCACAAAACCTGCGCATGCGCATCCCACAAAACCTCGCACGTGTTTTTACTCGACTAGCCTGCGGGATGCATCCTCTCGCACGTGTTTTTACTCGACTAGCCTGCGGGATGCATCCTCTCGCACGTGTTTTTACTCGACTAGCCTGCGGGATGCATCGTCTCGCACGTGTTTTTGCTCGACTAGCCTGCGGGATGCATCCTCTCGCACGTGTTTTTACTCGACTAGCCTGCGGGATTCATCCTCTTGCACGTGTTTTTACTCGACTAGCCTGCGGGATGCATCCTCTCGCACGTGTTTTTGTTCGACTAGCCATGCGCATCCCAAAAAACCTGCGCATGCGCATCCCAAAAAACCTGCGCATGCGCATCCCACAAAACCTGCGCATGCGCATCCCACAAAACCTGCGCATGCGCATCCCACAAAACCTCGCACGTGTTTTTACTCGACTAGCCTGCGGGATGCATCCTCTCGCACGTGTTTTTGCTCGGCTAGCCTGCGGGATGCATCCTCTCGCACGTGTTTTTGCTCGACTAGCCATGCGCATCCCAAAAAACCTGCGCATGCGCATCCCACAAAACCTGCGCATGCGCATCCCACAAAACCTCGCACGTGTTTGTGCTCGACTAGCCTGCGGGATGCATCCTTTCGCACGTGTTTTTACTCGACTAGCCTGCGGGATGCATCCTCTCGCACGTGTTTTTACTCGACTAGCCTGCGGGATGCATCCTCTCGCACGTGTTTTTACTCGACTACCCTGCGGGATGCATCCTCTCGCACGTGTGTTTGCTCGACTAGCCATGCGCATCCCAAAAAACCTGCGCATGCGCATCCCACAATACCTGCGCATGCGCATCCCACAAAACCTCGCACGTGTTTTTACTCGACTAGCCTGCGGGATGCATCCTCTCGCACGTGTTTTTACTCGACTAGCCTGCGGGATGCATCCTCTCGCACGTGTTTTTACTCGACTACCCTGCGGGATGCATCCTCTCGCACGTGTTTCTACTCGACTAGCCTGCAGGATGCTTCCTCTCGCACGTGTTTTTACTCGACTAGCCTGCGGGATGCATCCTCTCGCACGTGTTTTTACTCGACTACCCTGCGGAATGCATCCTCTAGCACGTGTTTTTGCTCGACTAGCCATGCGCATCCCAAAAAACCTGCGCATGCGCATCCCACAAAACCTGCGTATGCGCATCCCACAAAACCTGCGCATGCGCATCCCACAAAACCTGCGCATGCGCATCCCACAAAACCTCGCACGTGTTTTTACTCGACTAGCCTGCGGGATGCATCCTCTCGCACGTGTTTTTACTCGACTAGCCTGCGGGATGCATCCTCTCGCACGTGTTTTTACTCGACTACCCTGCGGGATGCATCCTCTCGCACGTGTTTTGCTCGACTAGCCACGCGCATCCCATAAAACCTGCGCATGCGCATCCCACAAAACCTGCGCATGCGCATCCCACAAAACCTCGCACGTATTTTTACTCGACTAGCCTGCGGGATGCATCCTCTCGCACGTGTTTTTGCGCGACTAGCCTGCGGGATGCATCCTCTCGCACGTGTTTTTGCTCGACTAGGCATGCGCATCCCAAAAAACCTGCGCATGCGCATCCCACAAAACCTGCGCATGCGCATCCCACAAAACCTCGCACGTGTTTTTACTCGACTAGCCTGCGGGATGCATCCTCTCGCACGTGTTTTTACTCGACTACCCTGCGGGATGCATCCTCTCGCACGTGTTTTTGCGCGACTAGCCTGCGGGATGCATCCTCTCGCACGTGTTTTTGCTCGACTAGGCATGCGCATCCCAAAAAACCTGCGCATGCGCATCCCACAAAACCTGCGCATGCGCATCCCACAAAACCTCGCCCGTGTTTTTACTCGACTAGCCTGCGGGATGCATCCTCTCGCACGTGTTTTTACTCGACTAGCCTGCGGGATGCATCGTCTCGCACGTGTTTTTGCTCGACTAGCCTGCGGGATGCATCCTCTCGCACTTGTTTTTACTCGACTAGCCTGCGGGATTCATCCTCTTGCACGTGTTTTTACTCGACTAGCCTGCGGGATGCATCCTCTCGCACGTGTTTTTGCTCGACTAGCCATGCGCATCCCAAAAAACCTGCGCATGCGCATCCCAAAAAACCTGCGCATGCGCATCCCACAAAACCTCGCACGTATTTTTACTCGACTAGCCTGCGGGATGCATCCTCTCGCACGTGTTTTTGCGCGACTAGCCTGCGGGATGCATCCTCTCGCACGTGTTTTTGCTCGACTAGGCATGCGCATCCCAAAAAACCTGCGCATGCGCATCCCACAAAACCTGCGCATGCGCATCCCACAAAACCTCGCACGTGTTTTTACTCGACTAGCCTGCGGGATGCATCCTCTCGCACGTGTTTTTACTCGACTACCCTGCGGGATGCATCCTCTCGCACGTGTTTTTGCGCGACTAGCCTGCGGGATGCATCCTCTCGCACGTGTTTTTGCTCGACTAGGCATGCGCATCCCAAAAAACCTGCGCATGCGCATCCCACAAAACCTGCGCATGCGCATCCCACAAAACCTCGCCCGTGTTTTTACTCGACTAGCCTGCGGGATGCATCCTCTCGCACGTGTTTTTACTCGACTAGCCTGCGGGATGCATCGTCTCGCACGTGTTTTTGCTCGACTAGCCTGCGGGATGCATCCTCTCGCACTTGTTTTTACTCGACTAGCCTGCGGGATTCATCCTCTTGCACGTGTTTTTACTCGACTAGCCTGCGGGATGCATCCTCTCGCACGTGTTTTTACTCGACTAGCCTGCGGGATGCATCCTCTCGCACGTGTTTTTACTCGACTACCCTGCGGGATGCATCCTCTCGCACGTGTTTTTGCGCGACTAGCCTGCGGGATGCATCCTCTCGCACGTGTTTTTGCTCGACTAGGCATGCGCATCCCAAAAAACCTGCGCATGCGCATCCCACAAAACCTGCGCATGCGCATCCCACAAAACCTCGCACGTGTTTTTACTCGACTAGCCTGCGGGATGCATCCTCTCGCACGTGTTTTTACTCGACTAGCCTGCGGGATGCATCCTCTCGCACGTGTTTTTACTCGACTAGCCTGCGGGATGCATCGTCTCGCACGTGTTTTTGCTCGACTAGCCTGCGGGATGCATCCTCTCGCACTTGTTTTTACTCGACTAGCCTGCGGGATTCATCCTCTTGCACGTGTTTTTACTCGACTAGCCTGCGGGATGCATCCTCTCGCACGTGTTTTTGCTCGACTAGCCATGCGCATCCCAAAAAACCTGCGCATGCGCATCCCAAAAAACCTGCGCATGCGCATCCCACAAAACCTGCGCATGCGCATCCCACAAAACCTGCGCATGCGCATCCCACAAAACCTGCGCATGCGCATCCCACAAAACCTCGCACGTGTTTTTACTCGACTAGCCTGCGGGATGCATCCTCTCGCACGTGTTTTTACTCGACTAGCCTGCGGGATGCATCCTCTCGCACGTGTTTTTACTCGACTACCCTGCGGGATGCATCCTCTCGCACGTGTTTTGCTCGACTAGCCATGCGCATCCCACAAAACCTGCGCATGCGCATCCCAAAAAACCTGCGCATGCGCATCCCAAAAAACCTGCGCATGCGCATCCCACAAAACCTGCGTATGCGCATCCCACAAAACCTCGCACGTGTTTTTACTCGACTAGCCTGCGGGAAGCATCCTCTCGCACGTGTTTTTACTCGACTAGCCTGCGGGATGCATCCTCTCGCACGTTTTTTTACTCGACTAGCCTGCGGGATGCATCCTCTCGCACGTGTTTTTGCTCGACTAGCCTGCGGGATGCATCCTCTCGCACGTGTTTTTGCTCGACTAGCCATGCGCATCCCAAAAAAACTGCGCATGCGCATCCCACAAAACCTGCGCATGCGCATCCCACAAAACCTCGCACGTGTTTTTACTCGACTAGCCTGCGGGATGCATCCTCTCGCACGTGTTTTTGCTCGACTAGCCTGCGGGATGCATCCTCTCGCACGTGTTTTTGCTCGACTAGCCATGCGCATCCCAAAAAACCTGCGCATGCGCATCCCAAAAAACCTGCGCATGCGCATCCCACAAAACCTCGCACGTGTTTTTACTCGACTAGCCTGCGGGATGCATCCTCTCGCACGTGTTTTTACTCGACTAGCCTGCGGGATGCATCCTCTCGCACGTGTTTTTGCTCGACTAGCCATGCGCATCCCAAAAAACCTGCACATGCGCATCCCAAAAAACCTGCGCATGCGCATCCCACAAAACCTGCGCATGCGCATCCCACAAAACCTGCGCATGCGCATCCCACAAAACCTCGCACGTGTTTTTACTCGACTAGCCTGCGGGATGCATCCTCTCGCACGTGTTTTTACTCGACTAGCCTGCGGGATGCATCCTCTCGCACGTGTTTTTACTCGACTACCCTGCGGGATGCATCCTCTCGCACGTGTTTTGCTCGACTAGCCATGCGCATCCCACAAAACCTGCGCATGCGCATCCCAAAAAACCTGCGCATGCGCATCCCAAAAAACCTGCGCATGCGCATCCCACAAAACCTGCGTATGCGCATCCCACAAAACCTCGCACGTGTTTTTACTCGACTAGCCTGCGGGATGCATCCTCTCGCACGTGTTTTTGCTCGGCTAGCCTGCGGGATGCATCCTCTCGCACGTGTTTTTGCTCGACTACCCATGCGCATCCCAAAAAACCTGCGCATGCGCATCCCACAAAACCTGCGCATGCGCATCCCACAAAACCTCGCACGTGTTTTTACTCGACTAGCCTGCGGGAAGCATCCTCTCGCACGTGTTTTTACTCGACTAGCCTGCGGGATGCATCCTCTCGCACGTGTTTTTACTCGACTAGCCTGCGGGATGCATCCTCTCGCACGTGTTTTTGCTCGACTAGCCTGCGGGATGCATCCTCTCGCACGTGTTTTTGCTCGACTAGCCATGCGCATCCCAAAAAAACTGCGCATGCGCATCCCACAAAACCTGCGCATGCGCATCCCACAAAACCTCGCACGTGTTTTTACTCGACTAGCCTGCGGGATGCATCCTCTCGCACGTGTTTTTGCTCGACTAGCCTGCGGGATGCATCCTCTCGCACGTGTTTTTGCTCGACTAGCCATGCGCATCCCAAAAAACCTGCGCATGCGCATCCCAAAAAACCTGCGCATGCGCATCCCACAAAACCTCGCACGTGTTTTTACTCGACTAGCCTGCGGGATGCATCCTCTCGCACGTGTTTTTACTCGACTAGCCTGCGGGATGCATCCTCTCGCACGTGTTTTTGCTCGACTAGCCATGCGCATCCCAAAAAACCTGCACATGCGCATCCCAAAAAACCTGCGCATGCGCATCCCACAAAACCTGCGCATGCGCATCCCACAAAACCTCGCACGTGTTTTTACTCGACTAGCCTGCGGGATGCATCCTCTCGCACGTGTTTTTGCTCGGCTAGCCTGCGGGATGTATCCTCTCGCACGTGTTTTTGCTCGACTAGCCATGCGCATCCCAAAAAACCTGCGCATGCGCACCCCACAAAACCTGCGCATGCGCATCCCACAAAACCTCGCACGTGTTTGTGCTCGACTAGCCTGCGGGATGCATCCTTTCGCACGTGTTTTTACTCGACTAGCCTGCGGGATGCATCCTCTCGCACGTGTTTTTACTCGACTAGCCTGCGGGATGCATCCTCTCGCACGTGTTTTTACTCGACTACCCTGCGGGATGCATCCTCTCGCACGTGTTTTTGCTCGACTAGCCATGCGCATCCCAAAAAACCTGCGCATGCGCATCCCACAAAACCTCGCACGTGTTTTTACTCGACTAGCCTGCGGGATGCATCCTCTCGCACGTGTTTTTACTCGACTAGCCTGCGGGATGCATCCTCTCGCACGTGTTTTTACTCGACTACCCTGCGGGATGCATCCTCTCGCACGTGTTTTGCTCGACTAGCCATGCGCATCCCATAAAACCTGCGCATGCGCATCCCACAAAACCTGCGCATGCGCATCCCACAAAACCTCGCACGTATTTTTACTCGACTAGCCTGCGGGATGCATCCTCTCGCACGTGTTTTTACTCGACTAGCCTGCGGGATGCATCCTCTCGCACGTGTTTTTACTCGACTACCCTGCGGGATGCATCCTCTCGCACGTGTTTTTGCGCGACTAGCCTGCGGGATGCATCCTCACGCACGTGTTTTTGCTCGACTAGGCATGCGCATCCCAAAAAACCTGCGCATGCGCATCCCACAAAACCTGCGCATGCGCATCCCACAAAACCTCGCACGTGTTTTTACTCGACTAGCCTGCGGGATGCATCCTCTCGCACGTGTTTTTACTCGACTAGCCTGCGGGATGCATCCTCTCGCACGTGTTTTTACTCGACTAGCCTGCGGGATGCATCGTCTCGCACGTGTTTTTGCTCGACTAGCCTGCGGGATGCATCCTCTCGCACGTGTTTTTACTCGACTAGCCTGCGGGATTCATCCTCTTGCACGTGTTTTTACTCGACTAGCCTGCGGGATGCATCCTCTCGCACGTGTTTTTGTTCGACTAGCCATGCGCATCCCAAAAAACCTGCGCATGCGCATCCCAAAAAACCTGCGCATGCGCATCCCACAAAACCTGCGCATGCGCATCCCACAAAACCTGCGCATGCGCATCCCACAAAACCTCGCACGTGTTTTTACTTGACTAGCCTGCGGGATGCATCCTCTCGCACGTGTTTTTACTCGACTAGCCTGCGGGATGCATCCTCTCGCACGTGTTTTTACTCGACTACCCTGCGGGATGCATCCTCTCGCACGTGTTTTGCTCGACTAGCCATGCGCATCCCAAAAAACCTGCGCATGCGCATCCCAAAAAACCTGCGCATGCGCATCCCACAAAACCTGCGTATGCGCATCCCACAAAACCTCGCACGTGTTTTTACTCGACTAGCCTGCGGGATGCATCCTCTCGCACGTGTTTTGCTCGACTAGCCATGCGCATCCCAAAAAACCTGCGCATGCGCATCCCAAAAAACCTGCGCATGCGCATCCCACAAAACCTGCGCATGCGCATCCCACAAAACCTCGCACGTGTTTTTACTCGACTAGCCTGCGGGAAGCATCCTCTCGCACGTGTTTTTACTCGACTAGCCTGCGGGATGCATCCTCTCGCACGTGTTTTTACTCGACTAGCCTGCGGGATGCATCCTCTCGCACGTGTTTTTGCTCGACTAGCCTGCGGGATGCATCCTCTCGCACGTGTTTTTGCTCGACTAGCCATGCGCATCCCAAAAAAACTGCGCATGCGCATCCCACAAAACCTGCGCATGCGCATCCCACAAAACCTCGCACGTGTTTTTACTCGACTAGCCTGCGGGATGCATCCTCTCGCACGTGTTTTTGCTCGACTAGCCTGCGGGATGCATCCTCTCGCACGTGTTTTTGCTCGACTAGCCATGCGCATCCCAAAAAACCTGCGCATGCGCATCCCAAAAAACCTGCGCATGCGCATCCCAAAAAACCTGCGCATGCGCATCCCACAAAACCTCGCACGTGTTTTTACTCGACTAGCCTGCGGGATGCATCCTCTCGCACGTGTTTTTACTCGACTAGCCTGCGGGATGCATCCTCTCGCACGTGTTTTTGCTCGACTAGCCATGCGCATCCCAAAAAACCTGCACATGCGCATCCCAAAAAACCTGCGCATGCGCATCCCACAAAACCTGCGCATGCGCATCCCACAAAACCTGCGCATGCGCATCCCACAAAACCTCGCACGTGTTTTTACTCGACTAGCCTGCGGGATGCATCCTCTCGCACGTGTTTTTACTCGACTACCCTGCGGGATGCATCCTCTCGCACGTGTTTTGCTCGACTAGCCATGCGCATCCCAAAAAACCTGCGCATGCGCATCCCAAAAAACCTGCGCATGCGCATCCCACAAAACCTGCGTATGCGCATCCCACAAAACCTCGCACGTGTTTTTACTCGACTAGCCTGCGGGATGCATCCTCTCGCACGTGTTTTGCTCGACTAGCCATGCGCATCCCAAAAAACCTGCGCATGCGCATCCCAAAAAACCTGCGCATGCGCATCCCACAAAACCTGCGCATGCGCATCCCACAAAACCTCGCACGTGTTTTTACTCGACTAGCCTGCGGGAAGCATCCTCTCGCACGTGTTTTTACTCGACTAGCCTGCGGGATGCATCCTCTCGCACGTGTTTTTACTCGACTAGCCTGCGGGATGCATCCTCTCGCACGTGTTTTTGCTCGACTAGCCTGCGGGATGCATCCTCTCGCACGTGTTTTTGCTCGACTAGCCATGCGCATCCCAAAAAAACTGCGCATGCGCATCCCACAAAACCTGCGCATGCGCATCCCACAAAACCTCGCACGTGTTTTTACTCGACTAGCCTGCGGGATGCATCCTCTCGCACGTGTTTTTGCTCGACTAGCCTGCGGGATGCATCCTCTCGCACGTGTTTTTGCTCGACTAGCCATGCGCATCCCAAAAAACCTGCGCATGCGCATCCCAAAAAACCTGCGCATGCGCATCCCAAAAAACCTGCGCATGCGCATCCCACAAAACCTCGCACGTGTTTTTACTCGACTAGCCTGCGGGATGCATCCTCTCGCACGTGTTTTTACTCGACTAGCCTGCGGGATGCATCCTCTCGCACGTGTTTTTGCTCGACTAGCCATGCGCATCCCAAAAAACCTGCACATGCGCATCCCAAAAAACCTGCGCATGCGCATCCCACAAAACCTGCGCATGCGCATCCCACAAAACCTGCGCATGCGCATCCCACAAAACCTCGCACGTGTTTTTACTCGACTAGCCTGCGGGATGCATCCTCTCGCACGTGTTTTTACTCGACTAGCCTGCGGGATGCATCCTCTCGCACGTGTTTTGCTCGACTAGCCATGCGCATCCCAAAAAACCTGCGCATGCGCATCCCAAAAAACCTGCGCATGCGCATCCCACAAAACCTGCGTATGCGCATCCCACAAAACCTCGCACGTGTTTTTACTCGACTAGCCTGCGGGATGCATCCTCTCGCACGTGTTTTGCTCGACTAGCCATGCGCATCCCAAAAAACCTGCGCATGCGCATCCCAAAAAACCTGCGCATGCGCATCCCACAAAACCTGCGTATACGCATCCCACAAAACCTCGCACGTGTTTTTACTCGACTAGCCTGCGGGATGCATCCTCTCGCACGTGTTTTTACTCGACTAGCCTGCGGGATGCATCCTCTCGCACGTGTTTTTGCTCGACTAGCCATGCGCATCCCTAAAAACCTGCACATGCGCATCCCAAAAAACCTGCGCATGCGCATCCCACAAAACCTCGCACGTGTTTTTACTCGACTAGCCTGCGGGATGCATCCTCTCGCACGTGTTTTTGCTCGGCTAGCCTGCGGGATGCATCCTCTCGCACGTGTTTTTGCTCGACTAGCCATGCGCATCCCAAAAAACCTGCGCATGCGCATCCCACAAAACCTGCGCATGCGCATCCCACAAAACCTCGCACGTGTTTTTACTCGACTAGCCTGCGGGAAGCATCCTCTCGCACGTGTTTTTACTCGACTAGCCTGCGGGATGCATCCTCTCGCACGTGTTTTTACTCGACTAGCCTGCGGGATGCGTCCTCTCGCACGTGTTTTTGCTCGACTAGCCTGCGGGATGCAACCTCTCGCACGTGTTTTTGCTCGACTAGCCATGCGCATCCCAAAAAAACTGCGCATGCGCATCCCACAAAACCTCGCACGTGTTTTTACTCGACTAGCCTGCGGGATGCATCCACTCGCACGTGTTTTTGCTCGACTAGCCTGCGGGATGCATCCTCTCGCACGTGTTTTTGCTCGACTAGCCATGCGCATCCCAAAAAACCTGCGCATGCGCATCCCAAAAAACCTGCGCATGCGCATCCCACAAAACCTCGCACGTGTTTTTACTCGACTAGCCTGCGGGATGCATCCTCTCGCACGTGTTTTTACTCGACTAGCCTGCGGGATGCATCCTCTCGCACGTGTTTTTGCTCGACTAGCCATGCGAATCCCAAAAAACCTGCACATGCGCATCCCAAAAAACCTGCGCATGCGCATCCCACAAAACCTGCGCATGCGCATCCCACAAAACCTCGCACGTGTTTTTACTCGACTAGCCTGCGGGATGCATCCTCTCGCACGTGTTTTTGCTCGGCTAGCCTGCGGGATGCATCCTCTCGCACGTGTTTTTGCTCGACTAGCCATGCGCATCCCAAAAAACCTGCGCATGCGCATCCCACAAAACCTGCGCATGCGCATCCCACAAAACCTCGCACGGGTTTGTGCTCGACTAGCCTGCGGGATGCATCCTTTCGCACGTGTTTTTACTCGACTAGCCTGCGGGATGCATCCTCTCGCACGTGTTTTTACTCGACTAGCCTGCGGGATGCATCCTCTCGCACGTGTTTTTACTCGACTACCCTGCGGGATGCATCCTCTCGCACGTGTTTTTGCTCGACTAGCCATGCGCATCCCAAAAAACCTGCGCATGCGCATCCCACAAAACCTCGCACGTGTTTTTACTCGACTAGCCTGCGGGATGCATCCTCTCGCGCGTGTTTTTACTCGACTAGCCTGCGGGATGCATCCTCTCGCACGTGTTTTTACTCGACTACCCTGCGGGATGCATCCTCTCGCACGTGTTTTGCTCGACTAGCCATGCGCATCCCATAAAACCTGCGCATGCGCATCCCACAAAACCTGCGCATGCGCATCCCACAAAACCTCGCACGTATTTTTACTCGACTAGCCTGCGGGATGCATCCTCTCGCACGTGTTTTTACTCGACTAGCCTGCGGGATGCATCCTCTCGCACGTGTTTTTACTCGACTACCCTGCGGGATGCATCCTCTCGCACGTGTTTTTGCGCGACTAGCCTGCGGGATGCATCCTCTCGCACGTGTTTTTGCTCGACTAGGCATGCGCATCCCAAAAAACCTGCGCATGCGCATCCCACAAAACCTCGCACGTGTTTTTACTCGACTAGCCTGCGGGATGCATCCTCTCGCACGTGTTTTTACTCGACTAGCCTGCGGGATGCATCCTCTCGCACGTGTTTTTACTCGACTAGCCTGCGGGATGCATCGTCTCGCACGTGTTTTTGCTCGACTAGCCTGCGGGATGCATCCTCTCGCACGTGTTTTTACTCGACTAGCCTGCGGGATTCATCCTCTTGCACGTGTTTTTACTCGACTAGCCTGCGGGATGCATCCTCTCGCACGTGTTTTTACTCGACTAGCCTGCGGGATGCATCCTCTCGCACGTGTTTTGCTCGACTAGCCTGCGGGATGCATCCTTTCGCACGTGTTTTTACTCGACTAGCCTGCGGGATGCATCCTCTCGCACGTGTTTTTACTCGACTAGCCTGCGGGATGCATCCTCTCGCACGTGTTTTTACTCGACTACCCTGCGGGATGCATCCTCTCGCACGTGTTTTTGCTCGACTAGCCATGCGCATCCCAAAAAACCTGCGCATGCGCATCCCACAAAACCTCGCACGTGTTTTTACTCGACTAGCCTGCGGGATGCATCCTCTCGCGCGTGTTTTTACTCGACTAGCCTGCGGGATGCATCCTCTCGCACGTGTTTTTACTCGACTACCCTGCGGGATGCATCCTCTCGCACGTGTTTTGCTCGACTAGCCATGCGCATCCCATAAAACCTGCGCATGCGCATCCCACAAAACCTGCGCATGCGCATCCCACAAAACCTCGCACGTATTTTTACTCGACTAGCCTGCGGGATGCATCCTCTCGCACGTGTTTTTACTCGACTAGCCTGCGGGATGCATCCTCTCGCACGTGTTTTTACTCGACTACCCTGCGGGATGCATCCTCTCGCACGTGTTTTTGCGCGACTAGCCTGCGGGATGCATCCTCTCGCACGTGTTTTTGCTCGACTAGGCATGCGCATCCCAAAAAACCTGCGCATGCGCATCCCACAAAACCTCGCACGTGTTTTTACTCGACTAGCCTGCGTGATGCATCCTCTCGCACGTGTTTTTACTCGACTAGCCTGCGGGATGCATCCTCTCGCACGTGTTTTTACTCGACTAGCCTGCGGGATGCATCGTCTCGCACGTGTTTTTGCTCGACTAGCCTGCGGGATGCATCCTCTCGCACGTGTTTTTACTCGACTAGCCTGCGGGATTCATCCTCTTGCACGTGTTTTTACTCGACTAGCCTGCGGGATGCATCCTCTCGCACGTGTTTTTGCTCGACTAGCCATGCGCATCCCAAAAAACCTGCGCATGCGCATCCCAAAAAACCTGCGCATCCCACAAAACCTGCGCATGCGCATCCCACAAAACCTGCGCATGCGCATCCCACAAAACCTCGCACGTGTTTTTACTCGACTAGCCTGCGGGATGCATCCTCTCGCACGTGTTTTTACTCGACTAGCCTGCGGGATGCATCCTCTCGCACGTGTTTTTACTCGACTACCCTGCAGGATGCATCCTCTCGCACGTGTTTTTACTCGACTAGCCTGCGGGATGCATCGTCTCGCACGTGTTTTTGCTCGACTAGCCTGCGGGATGCATCCTCTCGCACGTGTTTTTACTCGACTAGCCTGCGGGATTCATCCTCTTGCACGTGTTTTTACTCGACTAGCCTGCGGGATGCATCCTCTCGCACGTGTTTTTGCTCGGCTAGCCTGCGGGATGCATCCTCTCGCACGTGTTTTTGCTCGACTAGCCATGCGCATCCCAAAAAACCTGCGCATGCGCATCCCACAAAACCTGCGCATGCGCATCCCACAAAACCTCGCACGTGTTTTTACTCGACTAGCCTGCGGGAAGCATCCTCTCGCACGTGTTTTTACTCGACTAGCCTGCGGGATGCATCCTCTCGCACGTGTTTTTACTCGACTAGCCTGCGGGATGCGTCCTCTCGCACGTGTTTTTGCTCGACTAGCCTGCGGGATGCAACCTCTCGCACGTGTTTTTGCTCGACTAGCCATGCGCATCCCAAAAAAACTGCGCATGCGCATCCCACAAAACCTCGCACGTGTTTTTACTCGACTAGCCTGCGGGATGCATCCACTCGCACGTGTTTTTGCTCGACTAGCCTGCGGGATGCATCCTCTCGCACGTGTTTTTGCTCGACTAGCCATGCGCATCCCAAAAAACCTGCGCATGCGCATCCCAAAAAACCTGCGCATCCCACAAAACCTGCGCATGCGCATCCCACAAAACCTGCGCATGCGCATCCCACAAAACCTCGCACGTGTTTTTACTCGACTAGCCTGCGGGATGCATCCTCTCGCACGTGTTTTTACTCGACTAGCCTGCGGGATGCATCCTCTCGCACGTGTTTTTACTCGACTACCCTGCGGGATGCATCCTCTCGCACGTGTTTTTACTCGACTAGCCTGCGGGATGCATCGTCTCGCACGTGTTTTTGCTCGACTAGCCTGCGGGATGCATCCTCTCGCACGTGTTTTTACTCGACTAGCCTGCGGGATTCATCCTCTTGCACGTGTTTTTACTCGACTAGCCTGCGGGATGCATCCTCTCGCACGTGTTTTTGCTCGACTAGCCATGCGTATCCCAAAAAACCTGCGCATGCGCATCCCAAAAAACCTGCGCATGCGCATCCCACAAAACCTGCGCATGCGCATCCCACAAAACCTGCGCATGCGCATCCCACAAAACCTCGCACGTGTTTTTACTCGACTAGCCTGCGGGATGCATCCTCTCGCACGTGTTTTTGCTCGACTAGCCATGCGCATCCCAAAAAACCTGCGCATGCGCATCCCACAAAACCTGCGCATGCGCATCCCACAAAACCTCGCACGTGTTTTTACTCGACTAGCCTGCGGGAAGCATCCTCTCGCACGTGTTTTTACTCGACTAGCCTGCGGGATGCATCCTCTCGCACGTGTTTTTACTCGACTAGCCTGCGGGATGCATCCTCTCGCACGTGTTTTTGCTCGACTAGCCTGCGGGATGCATCCTCTCGCACGTGTTTTTGCTCGACTAGCCATGCGCATCCCAAAAAAACTGCGCATGCGCATCCCACAAAACCTGCGCATGCGCATCCCACAAAACCTCGCACGTGTTTTTACTCGACTAGCCTGCGGGATGCATCCTCTCGCACGTGTTTTTGCTCGACTAGCCTGCGGGATGCATCCTCTCGCACGTGTTTTTGCTCGACTAGCCATGCGCATCCCAAAAAACCTGCGCATGCGCATCCCAAAAAACCTGCGCATGCGCATCCCACAAAACCTCGCACGTGTTTTTACTCGACTAGCCTGCGGGATGCATCCTCTCGCACGTGTTTTTACTCGACTAGCCTGCGGGATGCATCCTCTCGCACGTGTTTTTGCTCGACTAGCCATGCGCATCCCAAAAAACCTGCACATGCGCATCCCAAAAAACCTGCGCATGCGCATCCCACAAAACCTGCGCATGCGCATCCCACAAAACCTCGCACGTGTTTTTACTCGACTAGCCTGCGGGATGCATCCTCTCGCACGTGTTTTTGCTCGGCTAGCCTGCGGGATGCATCCTCTCGCACGTGTTTTTGCTCGACTAGCCATGCGCATCCCAAAAAACCTGCGCATGCGCATCCCACAAAACCTGCGCATGCGCATCCCAAAAAACCTCGCACGTGTTTTTACTCGACTAGCCTGCGGGATGCATCCACTCGCACGTGTTTTTGCTCGACTAGCCTGCGGGATGCATCCTCTCGCACGTGTTTTTGCTCGACTAGCCATGCGCATCCCAAAAAACCTGCGCATGCGCATCCCAAAAAACCTGCGCATGCGCATCCCACAAAACCTCGCACGTGTTTTTACTCGACTAGCCTGCGGGATGCATCCTCTCGCACGTGTTTTTACTCGACTAGCCTGCGGGATGCATCCTCTCGCACGTGTTTTTGCTCGACTAGCCATGCGCATCCCAAAAAACCTGCACATGCGCATCCCAAAAAACCTGCGCATGCGCATCCCACAAAACCTGCGCATGCGCATCCCACAAAACCTCGCACGTGTTTTTACTCGACTAGCCTGCGGGATGCATCCTCTCGCACGTGTTTTTGCTCGGCTAGCCTGCGGGATGCATCCTCTCGCACGTGTTTTTGCTCGACTAGCCATGCGCATCCCAAAAAACCTGCGCATGCGCATCCCACAAAACCTGCGCATGCGCATCCCACAAAACCTCGCACGGGTTTGTGCTCGACTAGCCTGCGGGATGCATCCTTTCGCACGTGTTTTTACTCGACTAGCCTGCGGGATGCATCCTCTCGCACGTGTTTTTACTCGACTAGCCTGCGGGATGCATCCTCTCGCACGTGTTTTTACTCGACTACCCTGCGGGATGCATCCTCTCGCACGTGTTTTTGCTCGACTAGCCATGCGCATCCCAAAAAACCTGCGCATGCGCATCCCACAAAACCTCGCACGTGTTTTTACTCGACTAGCCTGCGGGATGCATCCTCTCGCGCGTGTTTTTACTCGACTAGCCTGCGGGATGCATCCTCTCGCACGTGTTTTTACTCGACTACCCTGCGGGATGCATCCTCTCGCACGTGTTTTGCTCGACTAGCCATGCGCATCCCATAAAACCTGCGCATGCGCATCCCACAAAACCTGCGCATGCGCATCCCACAAAACCTCGCACGTATTTTTACTCGACTAGCCTGCGGGATGCATCCTCTCGCACGTGTTTTTACTCGACTAGCCTGCGGGATGTATCCTCTCGCACGTGTTTTTACTCGACTACCCTGCGGGATGCATCCTCTCGCACGTGTTTTTGCGCGACTAGCCTGCGGGATGCATCCTCTCGCACGTGTTTTTGCTCGACTAGGCATGCGCATCCCAAAAAACCTGCGCATGCGCATCCCACAAAACCTCGCACGTGTTTTTACTCGACTAGCCTGCGGGATGCATCCTCTCGCACGTGTTTTTACTCGACTAGCCTGCGGGATGCATCCTCTCGCACGTGTTTTTACTCGACTAGCCTGCGGGATGCATCGTCTCGCACGTGTTTTTGCTCGACTAGCCTGCGGGATGCATCCTCTCGCACGTGTTTTTACTCGACTAGCCTGCGGGATTCATCCTCTTGCACGTGTTTTTACTCGACTAGCCTGCGGGATGCATCCTCTCGCACGTGTTTTTGCTCGACTAGCCATGCGCATCCCAAAAAACCTGCGCATGCGCATCCCAAAAAACCTGCGCATCCCACAAAACCTGCGCATGCGCATCCCACAAAACCTCGCACGTGTTTTTACTCGACTAGCCTGCGGGATGCATCCTCTCGCACGTGTTTTTACTCGACTAGCCTGCGGGATGCATCCTCTCGCACGTGTTTTTACTCGACTACCCTGCGGGATGCATCCTCTCGCACGTGTTTTTACTCGACTAGCCTGCGGGATGCATCGTCTCGCACGTGTTTTTGCTCGACTAGCCTGCGGGATGCATCCTCTCGCACGTGTTTTTACTCGACTAGCCTGCGGGATTCATCCTCTTGCACGTGTTTTTACTCGACTAGCCTGCGGGATGCATCCTCTCGCACGTGTTTTTGCTCGACTAGCCATGCGTATCCCAAAAAACCTGCGCATGCGCATCCCAAAAAACCTGCGCATGCGCATCCCACAAAACCTGCGCATGCGCATCCCACAAAACCTGCGCATGCGCATCCCACAAAACCTCGCACGTGTTTTTACTCGACTAGCCTGCGGGATGCATCCTCTCGCACGTGTTTTTGCTCGACTAGCCATGCGCATCCCAAAAAACCTGCGCATGCGCATCCCACAAAACCTGCGCATGCGCATCCCACAAAACCTCGCACGTGTTTTTACTCGACTAGCCTGCGGGAAGCATCCTCTCGCACGTGTTTTTACTCGACTAGCCTGCGGGATGCATCCTCTCGCACGTGTTTTTACTCGACTAGCCTGCGGGATGCATCCTCTCGCACGTGTTTTTGCTCGACTAGCCTGCGGGATGCATCCTCTCGCACGTGTTTTTGCTCGACTAGCCATGCGCATCCCAAAAAAACTGCGCATGCGCATCCCACAAAACCTGCGCATGCGCATCCCACAAAACCTCGCACGTGTTTTTACTCGACTAGCCTGCGGGATGCATCCTCTCGCACGTGTTTTTGCTCGACTAGCCTGCGGGATGCATCCTCTCGCACGTGTTTTTGCTCGACTAGCCATGCGCATCCCAAAAAACCTGCGCATGCGCATCCCAAAAAACCTGCGCATGCGCATCCCACAAAACCTCGCACGTGTTTTTACTCGACTAGCCTGCGGGATGCATCCTCTCGCACGTGTTTTTACTCGACTAGCCTGCGGGATGCATCCTCTCGCACGTGTTTTTGCTCGACTAGCCATGCGCATCCCAAAAAACCTGCACATGCGCATCCCAAAAAACCTGCGCATGCGCATCCCACAAAACCTGCGCATGCGCATCCCACAAAACCTCGCACGTGTTTTTACTCGACTAGCCTGCGGGATGCATCCTCTCGCACGTGTTTTTGCTCGGCTAGCCTGCGGGATGCATCCTCTCGCACGTGTTTTTGCTCGACTAGCCATGCGCATCCCAAAAAACCTGCGCATGCGCATCCCACAAAACCTGCGCATGCGCATCCCACAAAACCTCGCACGTGTTTGTGCTCGACTAGCCTGCGGGATGCATCCTCTCGCACGTGTTTTTACTCGACTAGCCTGCGGGATGCATCCTCTCGCACGTGTTTTTGCTCGGCTAGCCTGCGGGATGCATCCTCTCGCACGTGTTTTTGCTCGACTAGCCATGCGCATCCCAAAAAACCTGCGCATGCGCATCCCACAAAACCTGCGCATGCGCATCCCACAAAACCTCGCACGTGTTTTTACTCGACTAGCCTGCGGGAAGCATCCTCTCGCACGTGTTTTTACTCGACTAGCCTGCGGGATGCATCCTCTCGCACGTGTTTTTACTCGACTAGCCTGCGGGATGCATCCTCTCGCACGTGTTTTTGCTCGACTAGCCTGCGGGATGCATCCTCTCGCACGTGTTTTTGCTCGACTAGCCATGCGCATCCCAAAAAAACTGCGCATGCGCATCCCACAAAACCTGCGCATGCGCATCCCACAAAACCTCGCACGTGTTTTTACTCGACTAGCCTGCGGGATGCATCCTCTCGCACGTGTTTTTGCTCGACTAGCCTGCGGGATGCATCCTCTCGCACGTGTTTTTGCTCGACTAGCCATGCGCATCCCAAAAAACCTGCGCATGCGCATCCCAAAAAACCTGCGCATGCGCATCCCACAAAACCTCGCACGTGTTTTTACTCGACTAGCCTGCGGGATGCATCCTCTCGCACGTGTTTTTACTCGACTAGCCTGCGGGATGCATCCTCTCGCACGTGTTTTTGCTCGACTAGCCATGCGCATCCCAAAAAACCTGCGCATGCGCATCCCAAAAAACCTGCGCATGCGCATCCCACAAAACCTCGCACGTGTTTTTACTCGACTAGCCTGCGGGATGCATCCTCTCGCACGTGTTTTTACTCGACTAGCCTGCGGGAAGCATCCTCTCGCACGTGTTTTTACTCGACTAGCCTGCGGGATGCATCCTCTCGCACGTGTTTTTACTCGACTAGCCTGCGGGATGCATCCTCTCGCACGTGTTTTTGCTCGACTAGCCTGCGGGATGCATCCTCTCGCACGTGTTTTTGCTCGACTAGCCATGCGCATCCCAAAAAAACTGCGCATGCGCATCCCACAAAACCTGCGCATGCGCATCCCACAAAACCTCGCACGTGTTTTTACTCGACTAGCCTGCGGGATGCATCCTCTCGCACGTGTTTTTGCTCGACTAGCCTGCGGGATGCATCCTCTCGCACGTGTTTTTGCTCGACTAGCCATGCGCATCCCAAAAAACCTGCGCATGCGCATCCCAAAAAACCTGCGCATGCGCATCCCAAAAAACCTGCGCATGCGCATCCCACAAAACCTCGCACGTGTTTTTACTCGACTAGCCTGCGGGATGCATCCTCTCGCACGTGTTTTTACTCGACTAGCCTGCGGGATGCATCCTCTCGCACGTGTTTTTACTCGACTACCCTGCGGGATGCATCCTCTCGCACGTGTTTTTACTCGACTAGCCTGCGGGATGCATCGTCTCGCACGTGTTTTTGCTCGACTAGCCTGCGGGATGCATCCTCTCGCACGTGTTTTTACTCGACTAGCCTGCGGGATTCATCCTCTTGCACGTGTTTTTACTCGACTAGCCTGCGGGATGCATCCTCTCGCACGTGTTTTTGCTCGACTAGCCATGCGTATCCCAAAAAACCTGCGCATGCGCATCCCAAAAAACCTGCGCATGCGCATCCCACAAAACCTGCGCATGCGCATCCCACAAAACCTGCGCATGCGCATCCCACAAAACCTCGCACGTGTTTTTACTCGACTAGCCTGCGGGATGCATCCTCTCGCACGTGTTTTTGCTCGACTAGCCATGCGCATCCCAAAAAACCTGCGCATGCGCATCCCACAAAACCTGCGCATGCGCATCCCACAAAACCTCGCACGTGTTTTTACTCGACTAGCCTGCGGGAAGCATCCTCTCGCACGTGTTTTTACTCGACTAGCCTGCGGGATGCATCCTCTCGCACGTGTTTTTACTCGACTAGCCTGCGGGATGCATCCTCTCGCACGTGTTTTTGCTCGACTAGCCTGCGGGATGCATCCTCTCGCACGTGTTTTTGCTCGACTAGCCATGCGCATCCCAAAAAAACTGCGCATGCGCATCCCACAAAACCTGCGCATGCGCATCCCACAAAACCTCGCACGTGTTTTTACTCGACTAGCCTGCGGGATGCATCCTCTCGCACGTGTTTTTGCTCGACTAGCCTGCGGGATGCATCCTCTCGCACGTGTTTTTGCTCGACTAGCCATGCGCATCCCAAAAAACCTGCGCATGCGCATCCCAAAAAACCTGCGCATGCGCATCCCACAAAACCTCGCACGTGTTTTTACTCGACTAGCCTGCGGGATGCATCCTCTCGCACGTGTTTTTACTCGACTAGCCTGCGGGATGCATCCTCTCGCACGTGTTTTTGCTCGACTAGCCATGCGCATCCCAAAAAACCTGCACATGCGCATCCCAAAAAACCTGCGCATGCGCATCCCACAAAACCTGCGCATGCGCATCCCACAAAACCTCGCACGTGTTTTTACTCGACTAGCCTGCGGGATGCATCCTCTCGCACGTGTTTTTGCTCGGCTAGCCTGCGGGATGCATCCTCTCGCACGTGTTTTTGCTCGACTAGCCATGCGCATCCCAAAAAACCTGCGCATGCGCATCCCACAAAACCTGCGCATGCGCATCCCACAAAACCTCGCACGTGTTTGTGCTCGACTAGCCTGCGGGATGCATCCTCTCGCACGTGTTTTTACTCGACTAGCCTGCGGGATGCATCCTCTCGCACGTGTTTTTGCTCGGCTAGCCTGCGGGATGCATCCTCTCGCACGTGTTTTTGCTCGACTAGCCATGCGCATCCCAAAAAACCTGCGCATGCGCATCCCACAAAACCTGCGCATGCGCATCCCACAAAACCTCGCACGTGTTTTTACTCGACTAGCCTGCGGGAAGCATCCTCTCGCACGTGTTTTTACTCGACTAGCCTGCGGGATGCATCCTCTCGCACGTGTTTTTACTCGACTAGCCTGCGGGATGCATCCTCTCGCACGTGTTTTTGCTCGACTAGCCTGCGGGATGCATCCTCTCGCACGTGTTTTTGCTCGACTAGCCATGCGCATCCCAAAAAAACTGCGCATGCGCATCCCACAAAACCTGCGCATGCGCATCCCACAAAACCTCGCACGTGTTTTTACTCGACTAGCCTGCGGGATGCATCCTCTCGCACGTGTTTTTGCTCGACTAGCCTGCGGGATGCATCCTCTCGCACGTGTTTTTGCTCGACTAGCCATGCGCATCCCAAAAAACCTGCGCATGCGCATCCCAAAAAACCTGCGCATGCGCATCCCACAAAACCTCGCACGTGTTTTTACTCGACTAGCCTGCGGGATGCATCCTCTCGCACGTGTTTTTACTCGACTAGCCTGCGGGATGCATCCTCTCGCACGTGTTTTTGCTCGACTAGCCATGCGCATCCCAAAAAACCTGCGCATGCGCATCCCAAAAAACCTGCGCATGCGCATCCCACAAAACCTCGCACGTGTTTTTACTCGACTAGCCTGCGGGATGCATCCTCTCGCACGTGTTTTTACTCGACTAGCCTGCGGGAAGCATCCTCTCGCACGTGTTTTTACTCGACTAGCCTGCGGGATGCATCCTCTCGCACGTGTTTTTACTCGACTAGCCTGCGGGATGCATCCTCTCGCACGTGTTTTTGCTCGACTAGCCTGCGGGATGCATCCTCTCGCACGTGTTTTTGCTCGACTAGCCATGCGCATCCCAAAAAAACTGCGCATGCGCATCCCACAAAACCTGCGCATGCGCATCCCACAAAACCTCGCACGTGTTTTTACTCGACTAGCCTGCGGGATGCATCCTCTCGCACGTGTTTTTGCTCGACTAGCCTGCGGGATGCATCCTCTCGCACGTGTTTTTGCTCGACTAGCCATGCGCATCCCAAAAAACCTGCGCATGCGCATCCCAAAAAACCTGCGCATGCGCATCCCAAAAAACCTGCGCATGCGCATCCCACAAAACCTCGCACGTGTTTTTACTCGACTAGCCTGCGGGATGCATCCTCTCGCACGTGTTTTTACTCGACTAGCCTGCGGGATGCATCCTCTCGCACGTGTTTTTGCTCGACTAGCCATGCGCATCCCAAAAAACCTGCACATGCGCATCCCAAAAAACCTGCGCATGCGCATCCCACAAAACCTGCGCATGCGCATCCCACAAAACCTGCGCATGCGCATCCCACAAAACCTCGCACGTGTTTTTACTCGACTAGCCTGCGGGATGCATCCTCTCGCACGTGTTTTTACTCGACTAGCCTGCGGGATGCATCCTCTCGCACGTGTTTTTACTCGACTAGCCTGCGGGATGCATCCTCTCGCACGTGTTTTGCTCGACTAGCCATGCGCATCCCAAAAAACCTGCGCATGCGCATCCCAAAAAACCTGCGCATGCGCATCCCACAAAACCTGCGTATGCGCATCCCACAAAACCTCGCACGTGTTTTTACTCGACTAGCCTGCCGGATGCATCCTCTCGCACGTGTTTTGCTCGACTAGCCATGCGCATCCCAAAAAACCTGCGCATGCGCATCCCAAAAAACCTGCGCATGCGCATCCCACAAAACCTGCGTATGCGCATCCCACAAAACCTCGCACGTGTTTTTACTCGACTAGCCTGCGGGATGCATCCTCTCGCACGTGTTTTTACTCGACTAGCCTGCGGGATGCATCCTCTCGCACGTGTTTTTGCTCGACTAGCCATGCGCATCCCAAAAAACCTGCACATGCGCATCCCAAAAAACCTGCGCATGCGCATCCCACAAAACCTCGCACGTGTTTTTACTCGACTAGCCTGCGGGATGCATCCTCTCGCACGTGTTTTTGCTCGGCTAGCCTGCGGGATGCATCCTCTCGCACGTGTTTTTGCTCGACTAGCCATGCGCATCCCAAAAAACCTGCGCATGCGCATCCCACAAAACCTCGCACGTGTTTTTACTCGACTAGCCTGCGGGATGCATCCTCTCGCACGTGTTTTTACTCGACTAGCCTGCGGGATGCATCCTCTCGCACGTGTTTTTGCTCGACTAGCCATGCGCATCCCAAAAAACCTGCACATGCGCATCCCAAAAAACCTGCGCATGCGCATCCCACAAAACCTCGCACGTGTTTTTACTCGACTAGCCTGCGGGAAGCATCCTCTCGCACGTGTTTTTACTCGACTAGCCTGCGGGATGCATCCTCTCGCACGTGTTTTGCTCGACTAGCCATGCGCATCCCAAAAAACCTGCGCATGCGCATCCCAAAAAACCTGCGCATGCGCATCCCACAAAACCTGCGTATGCGCATCCCACAAAACCTCGCACGTGTTTTTACTCGACTAGCCTGCGGGATGCATCCTCTCGCACGTGTTTTTACTCGACTAGCCTGCGGGATGCATCCTCTCGCACGTGTTTTTGCTCGACTAGCCATGCGCATCCCAAAAAACCTGCACATGCGCATCCCAAAAAACCTGCGCATGCGCATCCCACAAAACCTCGCACGTGTTTTTACTCGACTAGCCTGCGGGATGCATCCTCTCGCACGTGTTTTTGCTCGGCTAGCCTGCGGGATGCATCCTCTCGCACGTGTTTTTGCTCGACTAGCCATGCGCATCCCAAAAAACCTGCGCATGCGCATCCCACAAAACCTCGCACGTGTTTTTACTCGACTAGCCTGCGGGATGCATCCTCTCGCACGTGTTTTTGCTCGACTAGCCATGCGCATCCCAAAAAACCTGCACATGCGCATCCCAAAAAACCTGCGCATGCGCATCCCACAAAACCTCGCACGTGTTTTTACTCGACTAGCCTGCGGGATGCATCCTCTCGCACGTGTTTTTGCTCGGCTAGCCTGCGGGATGCATCCTCTCGCACGTGTTTTTGCTCGACTAGCCATGCGCATCCCAAAAAACCTGCGCATGCGCATCCCACAAAACCTCGCACGTGTTTTTACTCGACTAGCCTGCGGGATGCATCCTCTCGCACGTGTTTTTACTCGACTAGCCTGCGGGATGCATCCTCTCGCACGTGTTTTTGCTCGACTAGCCATGCGCATCCCAAAAAACCTGCACATGCGCATCCCAAAAAACCTGCGCATGCGCATCCCACAAAACCTGCGCATGCGCATCCCACAAAACCTCGCACGTGTTTGTGCTCGACTAGCCTGCGGGATGCATCCTTTCGCACGTGTTTTTACTCGACTAGCCTGCGGGATGCATCCTCTCGCACGTGTTTTTACTCGACTAGCCTGCGGGATGCATCCTCTCGCACGTGTTTTTGCTCGGCTAGCCTGCGGGATGCATCCTCTCGCACGTGTTTTTGCTCGACTAGCCATGCGCATCCCAAAAAACCTGCGCATGCGCATCCCACAAAACCTGCGCATGCGCATCCCACAAAACCTCGCACGTGTTTTTACTCGACTAGCCTGCGGGAAGCATCCTCTCGCACGTGTTTTTACTCGACTAGCCTACGGGATGCATCCTCTCGCACGTGTTTTTACTCGACTAGCCTGCGGGATGCATCCTCTCGCACGTGTTTTTGCTCGACTAGCCTGCGGGATGCAACCTCTCGCACGTGTTTTTGCTCGACTAGCCATGCGCATCCCAAAAAAACTGCGCATGCGCATCCCACAAAACCTGCGCATGCGCATCCCACAAAACCTCGCACGTGTTTTTACTCGACTAGCCTGCGGGATGCATCCTCTCGCACGTGTTTTTGCTCGACTAGCCTGCGGGATGCATCCTCTCGCACGTGTTTTTGCTCGACTAGCCATGCGCATCCCAAAAAACCTGCGCATGCGCATCCCAAAAAACCTGCGCATGCGCATCCCAAAAAACCTGCGCATGCGCATCCCACAAAACCTCGCACGTGTTTTTACTCGACTAGCCTGCGGGATGCATCCTCTCGCACGTGTTTTTACTCGACTAGCCTGCGGGATGCATCCTCTCGCACGTGTTTTTGCTCGACTAGCCATGCGCATCCCAAAAAACCTGCGCATGCGCATCCCAAAAAACCTGCGCATGCGCATCCCAAAAAACCTGCGCATGCGCATCCCACAAAACCTCGCACGTGTTTTTACTCGACTAGCCTGCGGGATGCATCCTCTCGCACGTGTTTTTACTCGACTAGCCTGCGGGAAGCATCCTCTCGCACGTGTTTTTACTCGACTAGCCTGCGGGATGCATCCTCTCGCACGTGTTTTTACTCGACTAGCCTGCGGGATGCATCCTCTCGCACGTGTTTTTGCTCGACTAGCCTGCGGGATGCATCCTCTCGCACGTGTTTTTGCTCGACTAGCAATGCGCATCCCAAAAAAACTGCGCATGCGCATCCCACAAAACCTGCGCATGCGCATCCCACAAAACCTCGCACGTGTTTTTACTCGACTAGCCTGCGGGATGCATCCTCTCGCACGTGTTTTTGCTCGACTAGCCTGCGGGATGCATCCTCTCGCACGTGTTTTTGCTCGACTAGCCATGCGCATCCCAAAAAACCTGCGCATGCGCATCCCAAAAAACCTGCGCATGCGCATCCCACAAAACCTCGCACGTGTTTTTACTCGACTAGCCTGCGGGATGCATCCTCTCGCACGTGTTTTTACTCGACTAGCCTGCGGGATGCATCCTTTCGCACGTGTTTTTGCTCGACTAGCCATGCGCATCCCAAAAAACCTGCACATGCGCATCCCAAAAAACCTGCGCATGCGCATCCCACAAAACCTGCGCATGCGCATCCCACAAAACCTGCGCATGCGCATCCCACAAAACCTCGCACGTGTTTTTGCTCGACTAGCCTGCGGGATGCATCCTCTCGCACGTGTTTTTACTCGACTAGCCTGCGGGATGCATCCTCTCGCACGTGTTTTTACTCGACTAGCCTGCGGGATGCATCCTCTCGCACGTGTTTTGCTCGACTAGCCATGCGCATCCCAAAAAACCTGCGAATGCGCATCCCAAAAAACCTGCGCATGCGCATCCCACAAAACCTGCGTATGCGCATCCCACAAAACCTCGCACGTGTTTTTACTCGACTAGCCTGCGGGATGCATCCTCTCGCACGTGTTTTGCTCGACTAGCCATGCGCATCCCAAAAAACCTGCGCATGCGCATCCCAAAAAACCTGCGCATGCGCATCCCACAAAACCTGCGTATGCGCATCCCACAAAACCTCGCACGTGTTTTTACTCGACTAGCCTGCGGGATGCATCCTCTCGCACGTGTTTTTACTCGACTAGCCTGCGGGATGCATCCTCTCGCACGTGTTTTTGCTCGACTAGCCATGCGCATCCCAAAAAACCTGCACATGCGCATCCCAAAAAACCTGCGCATGCGCATCCCACAAAACCTCGCACGTGTTTTTACTCGACTAGCCTGCGGGATGCATCCTCTCGCACGTGTTTTTGCTCGGCTAGCCTGCGGGATGCATCCTCTCGCACGTGTTTTTGCTCGACTAGCCATGCGCATCCCAAAAAACCTGCGCATGCGCATCCCACAAAACCTCGCACGTGTTTTTACTCGACTAGCCTGCGGGATGCATCCTCTCGCACGTGTTTTTACTCGACTAGCCTGCGGGATGCATCCTCTCGCACGTGTTTTTGCTCGACTAGCCATGCGCATCCCAAAAAACCTGCACATGCGCATCCCAAAAAACCTGCGCATGCGCATCCCACAAAACCTCGCACGTGTTTTTACTCGACTAGCCTGCGGGAAGCATCCTCTCGCACGTGTTTTTACTCGACTAGCCTGCGGGATGCATCCTCTCGCACGTGTTTTTACTCGACTAGCCTGCGGGATGCGTCCTCTCGCACGTGTTTTTGCTCGACTAGCCTGCGGGATGCATCCTCTCGCACGTGTTTTTGCTCGACTAGCCATGCGCATCCCAAAAAAACTGCGCATGCGCATCCCACAAAACCTGCGCATGCGCATCCCACAAAACCTCGCACGTGTTTTTACTCGACTAGCCTGCGGGATGCATCCACTCGCACGTGTTTTTGCTCGACTAGCCTGCGGGATGCATCCTCTCGCACGTGTTTTTGCTCGACTAGCCATGCGCATCCCAAAAAACCTGCGCATGCGCATCCCAAAAAACCTGCGCATGCGCATCCCACAAAACCTCGCACGTGTTTTTACTCGACTAGCCTGCGGGATGCATCCTCTCGCACGTGTTTTTACTCGACTAGCCTGCGGGATGCATCCTCTCGCACGTGTTTTTGCTCGACTAGCCATGCGCATCCCAAAAAACCTGCACATGCGCATCCCAAAAAACCTGCGCATGCGCATCCCACAAAACCTGCGCATGCGCATCCCACAAAACCTCGCACGTGTTTTTACTCGACTAGCCTGCGGGATGCATCCTCTCGCACGTGTTTTTGCTCGGCTAGCCTGCGGGATGCATCCTCTCGCACGTGTTTTTGCTCGACTAGCCATGCGCATCCCAAAAAACCTGCGCATGCGCATCCCACAAAACCTGCGCATGCGCATCCCACAAAACCTCGCACGGGTTTGTGCTCGACTAGCCTGCGGGATGCATCCTTTCGCACGTGTTTTTACTCGACTAGCCTGCGGGATGCATCCTCTCGCACGTGTTTTTACTCGACTAGCCTGCGGGATGCATCCTCTCGCACGTGTTTTTACTCGACTACCCTGCGGGATGCATCCTCTCGCACGTGTTTTTGCTCGACTAGCCATGCGCATCCCAAAAAACCTGCGCATGCGCATCCCACAAAACCTCGCACGTGTTTTTACTCGACTAGCCTGCGGGATGCATCCTCTCGCACGTGTTTTTACTCGACTAGCCTGCGGGATGCATCCTCTCGCACGTGTTTTTACTCGACTACCCTGCGGGATGCATCCTCTCGCACGTGTTTTGCTCGACTAGCCATGCGCATCCCATAAAACCTGCGCATGCGCATCCCACAAAACCTGCGCATGCGCATCCCACAAAACCTCGCACGTATTTTTACTCGACTAGCCTGCGGGATGCATCCTCTCGCACGTGTTTTTACTCGACTAGCCTGCGGGATGCATCCTCTCGCACGTGTTTTTACTCGACTACCCTGCGGGATGCATCCTCTCGCACGTGTTTTTGCGCGACTAGCCTGCGGGATGCATCCTCTCGCACGTGTTTTTGCTCGACTAGGCATGCGCATCCCAAAAAACCTGCGCATGCGCATCCCACAAAACCTCGCACGTGTTTTTACTCGACTAGCCTGCGGGATGCATCCTCTCGCACGTGTTTTTACTCGACTAGCCTGCGGGATGCATCCTCTCGCACGTGTTTTTACTCGACTAGCCTGCGGGATGCATCGTCTCGCACGTGTTTTTGCTCGACTAGCCTGCGGGATGCATCCTCTCGCACGTGTTTTTACTCGACTAGCCTGCGGGATTCATCCTCTTGCACGTGTTTTTACTCGACTAGCCTGCGGGATGCATCCTCTCGCACGTGTTTTTGCTCGACTAGCCATGCGCATCCCAAAAAACCTGCGCATGCGCATCCCAAAAAACCTGCGCATCCCACAAAACCTGCGCATGCGCATCCCACAAAACCTGCGCATGCGCATCCCACAAAACCTCGCACGTGTTTTTACTCGACTAGCCTGCGGGATGCATCCTCTCGCACGTGTTTTTACTCGACTAGCCTGCGGGATGCATCCTCTCGCACGTGTTTTTACTCGACTATCCTGCGGGATGCATCCTCTCGCACGTGTTTTTACTCGACTAGCCTGCGGGATGCATCGTCTCGCACGTGTTTTTGCTCGACTAGCCTGCGGGATGCATCCTCTCGCACGTGTTTTTACTCGACTAGCCTGCGGGATTCATCCTCTTGCACGTGTTTTTACTCGACTAGCCTGCGGGATGCATCCTCTCGCACGTGTTTTTGCTCGACTAGCCTGCGGGATGCATCCTCTCGCACGTGTTTTTGCTCGACTAGCCATGCGCATCCCAAAAAAACTGCGCATGCGCATCCCACAAAACCTGCGCATGCGCATCCCACAAAACCTCGCACGTGTTTTTACTCGACTAGCCTGCGGGATGCATCCTCTCGCACGTGTTTTTGCTCGACTAGCCTGCGGGATGCATCCTCTCGCACGTGTTTTTGCTCGACTAGCCATGCGCATCCCAAAAAACCTGCGCATGCGCATCCCAAAAAACCTGCGCATGCGCATCCCAAAAAACCTGCGCATGCGCATCCCACAAAACCTCGCACGTGTTTTTACTCGACTAGCCTGCGGGATGCATCCTCTCGCACGTGTTTTTACTCGACTAGCCTGCGGGATGCATCCTCTCGCACGTGTTTTTGCTCGACTAGCCATGCGCATCCCAAAAAACCTGCACATGCGCATCCCAAAAAACCTGCGCATGCGCATCCCACAAAACCTGCGCATGCGCATCCCACAAAACCTCGCACGTGTTTTTACTCGACTAGCCTGCGGGATGCATCCTCTCGCACGTGTTTTTGCTCGGCTAGCCTGCGGGATGCATCCTCTCGCACGTGTTTTTGCTCGACTAGCCATGCGCATCCCAAAAAACCTGCGCATGCGCAACCCACAAAACCTGCGCATGCGCATCCCACAAAACCTCGCACGTGTTTGTGCTCGACTAGCCTGCGGGATGCATCCTTTCGCACGTGTTTTTACTCGACTAGCCTGCGGGATGCATCCTCTCGCACGTGTTTTTACTCGACTAGCCTGCGGGATGCATCCTCTCGCACGTGTTTTTACTCGACTACCCTGCGGGATGCATCCTCTCGCACGTGTTTTGCTCGACTAGCCATGCGCATCCCATAAAACCTGCGCATGCGCATCCCACAAAACCTGCGCATGCGCATCCCACAAAACCTCGCACGTATTTTTACTCGACTAGCCTGCGGGATGCATCCTCTCGCACGTGTTTTTACTCGACTAGCCTGCGGGATGCATCCTCTCGCACGTGTTTTTACTCGACTACCCTGCGGGATGCATCCTCTCGCACGTGTTTTTGCGCGACTAGCCTGCGGGATGCATCCTCACGCACGTGTTTTTGCTCGACTAGGCATGCGCATCCCAAAAAACCTGCGCATGCGCATCCCACAAAACCTGCGCATGCGCATCCCACAAAACCTCGCACGTGTTTTTACTCGACTAGCCTGCGGGATGCATCCTCTCGCACGTGTTTTTACTCGACTAGCCTGCGGGATGCATCCTCTCGCACGTGTTTTTACTCGACTAGCCTGCGGGATGCATCGTCTCGCACGTGTTTTTGCTCGACTAGCCTGCGGGATGCATCCTCTCGCACGTGTTTTTACTCGACTAGCCTGCGGGATTCATCCTCTTGCACGTGTTTTTACTCGACTAGCCTGCGGGATGCATCCTCTCGCACGTGTTTTTACTCGACTAGCCTGCGGGATGCATCCTCTCGCACGTGTTTTGGCTCGACTAGCCTGCGGGATGCATCCTCTCGCACGTGTTTTTGCTCGACTAGCCATGCGCATCCCAAAAAAACTGCGCATGCGCATCCCACAAAACCTGCGCATGCGCATCCCACAAAACCTCGCACGTGTTTTTACTCGACTAGCCTGCGGGATGCATCCTCTCGCACGTGTTTTTGCTCGACTAGCCTGCGGGATGCATCCTCTCGCACGTGTTTTTGCTCGACTAGCCATGCGCATCCCAAAAAACCTGCGCATGCGCATCCCAAAAAACCTGCGCATGCGCATCCCAAAAAACCTGCGCATGCGCATCCCACAAAACCTCGCACGTGTTTTTACTCGACTAGCCTGCGGGATGCATCCTCTCGCACGTGTTTTTACTCGACTAGCCTGCGGGATGCATCCTCTCGCACGTGTTTTTGCTCGACTAGCCATGCGCATCCCAAAAAACCTGCACATGCGCATCCCAAAAAACCTGCGCATGCGCATCCCACAAAACCTGCGCATGCGCATCCCACAAAACCTGCGCATGCGCATCCCACAAAACCTCGCACGTGTTTTTACTCGACTAGCCTGCGGGATGCATCCTCTCGCACGTGTTTTTACTCGACTAGCCTGCGGGATGCATCCTCTCGCACGCGTTTTTACTCGACTACCCTGCGGGATGCATCCTCTCGCACGTGTTTTGCTCGACTAGCCATGCGCATCCCAAAAAACCTGCGCATGCGCATCCCAAAAAACCTGCGCATGCGCATCCCACAAAACCTGCGCATGCGCATCCCACAAAACCTCGCACGTGTTTTTACTCGACTAGCCTGCGGGATGCATCCTCTCGCACGTGTTTTGCTCGACTAGCCATGCGCATCCCAAAAAACCTGCGCATGCGCATCCCAAAAAACCTGCGCATGCGCATCCCACAAAACCTGCGTATGCGCATCCCACAAAACCTCGCACGTGTTTTTACTCGACTAGCCTGCGGGATGCATCCTCTCGCACGTGTTTTTACTCGACTAGCCTGCGGGATGCATCCTCTCGCACGTGTTTTTGCTCGACTAGCCATGCGCATCCCAAAAAACCTGCACATGCGCATCCCAAAAAACCTGCGCATGCGCATCCCACAAAACCTCGCACGTGTTTTTACTCGACTAGCCTGCGGGATGCATCCTCTCGCACGTGTTTTTGCTCGGCTAGCCTGCGGGATGCATCCTCTCGCACGTGTTTTTGCTCGACTAGCCATGCGCATCCCAAAAAACCTGCGCATGCGCATCCCACAAAACCTGCGCATGCGCATCCCACAAAACCTCGCACGTGTTTTTACTCGACTAGCCTGCGGGAAGCATCCTCTCGCACGTGTTTTTACTCGACTAGCCTGCGGGATGCATCCTCTCGCACGTGTTTTTACTCGACTAGCCTGCGGGATGCGTCCTCTCGCACGTGTTTTTGCTCGACTAGCCTGCGGGATGCATCCTCTCGCACGTGTTTTTGCTCGACTAGCCATGCGCATCCCAAAAAAACTGCGCATGCGCATCCCACAAAACCTGCGCATGCGCATCCCACAAAACCTCGCACGTGTTTTTACTCGACTAGCCTGCGGGATGCATCCACTCGCACGTGTTTTTGCTCGACTAGCCATGCGCATCCCAAAAAACCTGCGCATGCGCATCCCAAAAAACCTGCGCATGCGCATCCCAAAAAACCTGCGCATGCGCATCCCACAAAACCTCGCACGTGTTTTTACTCGACTAGCCTGCGGGATGCATCCTCTCGCACGTGTTTTTACTCGACTAGCCTGCGGGATGCATCCTCTCGCACGTGTTTTTGCTCGACTAGCCATGCGCATCCCAAAAAACCTGCACATGCGCATCCCAAAAATCCTGCGCATGCGCATCCCACAAAACCTGCGCATGCGCATCCCACAAAACCTCGCACGTGTTTTTACTCGACTAGCCTGCGGGATGCATCCTCTCGCACGTGTTTTTGCTCGGCTAGCCTGCGGGATGCATCCTCTCGCACGTGTTTTTGCTCGACTAGCCATGCGCATCCCAAAAAACCTGCGCATGCGCATCCCACAAAACCTGCGCATGCGCATCCCACAAAACCTCGCACGGGTTTGTGCTCGACTAGCCTGCGGGATGCATCCTTTCGCACGTGTTTTTACTCGACTAGCCTGCGGGATGCATCCTCTCGCACGTGTTTTTACTCGACTAGCCTGCGGGATGCATCCTCTCGCACGTGTTTTTACTCGACTACCCTGCGGGATGCATCCTCTCGCACGTGTTTTTGCTCGACTAGCCATGCGCATCCCAAAAAACCTGCGCATGCGCATCCCACAAAACCTCGCACGTGTTTTTACTCGACTAGCCTGCGGGATGCATCCTCTCGCACGTGTTTTTACTCGACTAGCCTGCGGGATGCATCCTCTCGCACGTGTTTTTACTCGACTACCCTGCGGGATGCATCCTCTCGCACGTGTTTTGCTCGACTAGCCATGCGCATCCCATAAAACCTGCGCATGCGCATCCCACAAAACCTGCGCATGCGCATCCCACAAAACCTCGCACGTATTTTTACTCGACTAGCCTGCGGGATGCATCCTCTCGCACGTGTTTTTACTCGACTAGCCTGCGGGATGCATCCTCTCGCACGTGTTTTTACTCGACTACCCTGCGGGATGCATCCTCTCGCACGTGTTTTTGCGCGACTAGCCTGCGGGATGCATCCTCTCGCACGTGTTTTTGCTCGACTAGGCATGCGCATCCCAAAAAACCTGCGCATGCGCATCCCACAAAACCTCGCACGTGTTTTTACTCGACTAGCCTGCGGGATGCATCCTCTCGCACGTGTTTTTACTCGACTAGCCTGCGGGATGCATCCTCTCGCACGTGTTTTTACTCGACTAGCCTGCGGGATGCATCGTCTCGCACGTGTTTTTGCTCGACTAGCCTGCGGGATGCATCCTCTCGCACGTGTTTTTACTCGACTAGCCTGCGGGATTCATCCTCTTGCACGTGTTTTTACTCGACTAGCCTGCGGGATGCATCCTCTCGCACGTGTTTTTGCTCGACTAGCCATGCGCATCCCAAAAAACCTGCGCATGCGCATCCCAAAAAACCTGCGCATCCCACAAAACCTGCGCATGCGCATCCCACAAAACCTGCGCATGCGCATCCCACAAAACCTCGCACGTGTTTTTACTCGACTAGCCTGCGGGATGCATCCTCTCGCACGTGTTTTTACTCGACTAGCCTGCGGGATGCATCCTCTCGCACGTGTTTTTACTCGACTACCCTGCGGGATGCATCCTCTCGCACGTGTTTTTACTCGACTAGCCTGCGGGATGCATCGTCTCGCACGTGTTTTTGCTCGACTAGCCTGCGGGATGCATCCTCTCGCACGTGTTTTTACTCGACTAGCCTGCGGGATTCATCCTCTTGCACGTGTTTTTACTCGACTAGCCTGCGGGATGCATCCTCTCGCACGTGTTTTTGCTCGACTAGCCATGCGTATCCCAAAAAACCTGCGCATGCGCATCCCAAAAAACCTGCGCATGCGCATCCCACAAAACCTGCGCATGCGCATCCCACAAAACCTGCGCATGCGCATCCCACAAAACCTCGCACGTGTTTTTACTCGACTAGCCTGCGGGATGCATCCTCTCGCACGTGTTTTTACTCGACTAGCCTGCGCGATGCATCCTCTCGCACGTGTTTTTACTCGACTACCCTGCGGGATGCATCCTCTCGCACGTGTTTTGCTCGACTAGCCATGCGCATCCCAAAAAACCTGCGCATGCGCATCCCAAAAAACCTGCGCATGCGCATCCCACAAAACCTGCGTATGCGCATCCCACAAAACCTCGCACGTGTTTTTACTCGACTAGCCTGCGGGATGCATCCTCTCTCACGTGTTTTGCTCGACTAGCCATGCGCATCGCGAAAAACCTGCGCATGCGCATCCCAAAAAACCTGCGCATGCGCATCCCAAAAAACCTGCGCATGCGCATCCCACAAAACCTGCGTATGCGCATCCCACAAAACCTCGCACGTGTTTTTACTCGACTAGCCTGCGGGATGCATCCTCTCGCACGTGTTTTTGCTCGACTAGCCATGCGCATCCCAAAAAACCTGCACATGCGCATCCCAAAAAACCTGCGCATGCGCATCCCACAAAACCTCGCACGTGTTTTTACTCGACTAGCCTGCGGGATGCATCCTCTCGCACGTGTTTTTGCTCGGCTAGCCTGCGGGATGCATCCTCTCGCACGTGTTATTGCTCGACTAGCCATGCGCATCCCAAAAAACCTGCGCATGCGCATCCCAAAAAACCTGCGCATGCGCATCCCAAAAAACCTGCGCATGCGCATCCCACAAAACCTGCGTATGCGCATCCCACAAAACCTCGCACGTGTTTTTACTCGACTAGCCTGCGGGATGCATCCTCTCGCACGTGTTTTGCTCGACTAGCCATGCGCATCCCAAAAAACCTGCGCATGCGCATCCCACAAAACCTGCGTATGCGCATCCCACAAAACCTCGCACGTGTTTTTACTCGACTAGCCTGCGGGATGCATCCTCTCGCACGTGTTTTTGCTCGACTAGCCATGCGCATCCCAAAAAACCTGCGCATGCGCATCCCAAAAAACCTGCGCATGCGCATCCCAAAAAACCTGCGCATGCGCATCCCACAAAACCTGCGTATGCGCATCCCACAAAACCTCGCACGTGTTATTACTCGACTAGCCTGCGGGATGCATCCTCTCGCACGTGTTTTTACTCGACTAGCCTGCGGGATGCATCCTCTCGCACGTGTTTTTGCTCGACTAGCCATGCGCATCCCAAAAAACCTGCACATGCGCATCCCAAAAAACCTGCGCATGCGCATCCCACAAAACCTCGCACGTGTTTTTACTCGACTAGCCTGCGGGATGCATCCTCTCGCACGTGTTTTTGCTCGGCTAGCCTGCGGGATGCATCCTCTCGCACGTGTTTTTGCTCGACTAGCCATGCGCATCCCAAAAAACCTGCGGATGCGCATCCCACAAAACCTGCGCATGCGCATCCCACAAAACCTCGCACGTGTTTTTACTCGACTAGCCTGCGGGAAGCATCCTCTCGCACGTGTTTTTACTCGACTAGCCTGCGGGATGCATCCTCTCGCACGTGTTTTTACTCGACTAGCCTGCGGGATGCATCCTCTCGCACGTGTTTTTGCTCCACTAGCCTGCGGGATGCATCCTCTCGCACGTGTTTTTGCTCGACTAGCCATGCGCATCCCAAAAAAACTGCGCATGCGCATCCCACAAAACCTGCGCATGCGCATCCCACAAAACCTCGCACGTGTTTTTACTCGACTAGCCTGCGGGATGCATCCTCTCGCACGTGTTTTTGCTCGGCTAGCCTGCGGGATGCATCCTCTCGCACGTGTTTTTGCTCGACTAGCCATGCGCATCCCAAAAAACCTGCGCATGCGCATCCCACAAAACCTGCGCATGCGCATCCCACAAAACCTCGCACGTGTTTGTGCTCGACTAGCCTGCGGGATGCATCCTTTCGCACGTGTTTTTACTCGACTAGCCTGCGGGATGCATCCTCTCGCACGTGTTTTTACTCGACTAGACTGCGGGATGCATCCTCTCGCACGTGTTTTTACTCGACTACCCTGCGGGATGCATCCTCTCGCACGTGTGTTTGCTCGACTAGCCATGCGCATCCCAAAAAACCTGCGCATGCGCATCCCACAAAACCTCGCACGTGTTTTTACTCGACTAGCCTGCGGGATGCATCCTCTCGCACGTGTTTTTACTCGACTAGCCTGCGGGATGCATCCTCTCGCACGTGTTTTTACTCGACTACCCTGCGGGATGCATCCTCTCGCACGTGTTTTTACTCGACTACCCTGCGGGATGCATCCTCTAGCACGTGTTTTTGCTCGACTAGCCATGCGCATCCCAAAAAACCTGCGCATGCGCATCCCACAAAACCTGCGTATGCGCATCCCACAAAACCTCGCACGTGTTTTTACTCGACTAGCCTGCGGGATGCATCCTCTCGCACGTGTTTTTGCTCGACTAGCCATGCGCATCCCAAAAAACCTGCGCATGCGCATCCCACAAAACCTCGCACGTGTTTTTACTCGACTAGCCTGCGGGATGCATCCTCTCGCACGTGTTTTTGCTCGGCTAGCCTGCGGGATGCATCCTCTCGCACGTGTTTTTGCTCGACTAGCCATGCGCATCCCAAAAAACCTGCGCATGCGCATCCCAAAAAACCTGCGC
Organism: Lasioglossum baleicum; assembly: GCF_051020765.1. Classification (NCBI taxonomy): domain Eukaryota; kingdom Metazoa; phylum Arthropoda; class Insecta; order Hymenoptera; family Halictidae; genus Lasioglossum; species Lasioglossum baleicum. The sequence goes on along the minus strand of NW_027469281.1, from coordinate 152,002 downwards.
ATGCGCATCCCACAAAACCTGCGTATGCGCATCCCACAAAACCTCGCACGTGTTTTTACTCGACTAGCCTGCGGGATGCATCCTCTCGCACGTGTTTTGCTCGACTAGCCATGCGCATCCCAAAAAACCTGCGCATGCGCATCCCAAAAAACCTGCGCATGCGCATCCCACAAAACCTGCGTATGCGCATCCCACAAAACCTCGCACGTGTTTTTACTCGACTAGCCTGCGGGATGCATCCTCTCGCACGTGTTTTTGCTCGACTAGCCATGCGCATCCCAAAAAACCTGCGCATGCGCATCCCAAAAAACCTGCGCATGCGCATCCCAAAAAACCTGCGCATGCGCATCCCACAATACCTGCGTATGCGCATCCCACAAAACCTCGCACGTGTTTTTACTCGACTAGCCTGCGGGATGCATCCTCTCGCACGTGTTTTGCTCGACTAGCCATGCGCATCCCAAAAAACCTGCGCATGCGCATCCCAAAAAACCTGCGCATGCGCATCCCACAAAACCTGCGTATGCGCATCCCACAAAACCTCGCACGTGTTTTTACTCGACTAGCCTGCGGGATGCATCCTCTCGCACGTGTTTTTGCTCGACTAGCCATGCGCATCCCAAAAAACCTGCGCATGCGCATCCCAAAAAACCTGCGCATGCGCATCCCAAAAATCCTGCGCATGCGCATCCCACAAAACCTGCGTATGCGCATCCCACAAAACCTCGCACGTGTTATTACTCGACTAGCCTGCGGGATGCATCCTCTCGCACGTGTTTTTACTCGACTAGCCTGCGGGATGCATCCTCTCGCACGTGTTTTTGCTCGACTAGCCATGCGCATCCCAAAAAACCTGCACATGCGCATCCCAAAAAACCTGCGCATGCGCATCCCACAAAACCTCGCACGTGTTTTTACTCGACTAGCCTGCGGGATGCATCCTCTCGCACGTGTTTTTACTCGACTAGCCTGCGGGATGCATCCTCTCGCACGTGTTTTTACTCGACTAGCCTGCGGGATGCATCGTCTCGCACGTGTTTTTGCTCGACTAGCCTGCGGGATGCATCCTCTCGCACGTGTTTTTACTCGACTACCCTGCGGGATGCATCCTCTAGCACGTGTGTTTGCTCGACTAGCCATGCGCATCCCAAAAAACCTGCGCATGCGCATCCCACAAAACCTGCGCATGCGCATCCCACAAAACCTCGCACGTGTTTTTACTCGACTAGCCTGCGGGATGCATCCTCTCGCACGTGTTTTTACTCGACTAGCCTGCGGGATGCATCCTCTCGCACGTGTTTTTACTCGACTACCCTGCGGGATGCATCCTCTCGCACGTGTTTTTACTCGACTAGCCTGCAGGATGCTTCCTCTCGCACGTGTTTTTACTCGACTAGCCTGCGGGATGCATCCTCTCGCACGTGTTTTTACTCGACTACCCTGCGGGATGCATCCTCTAGCACGTGTTTTTGCTCGACTAGCCATGCGCATCCCAAAAAACCTGCGCATGCGCATCCCACAAAACCTGCGTATGCGCATCCCACAAAACCTGCGCATGCGCATCCCACAAAACCTGCGCATGCGCATCCCACAAAACCTCGCACGTGTTTTTACTCGACTAGCCTGCGGGATGCATCCTCTCGCACGTGTTTTTACTCGACTAGCCTGCGGGATGCATCCTCTCGCACGTGTTTTTACTCGACTACCCTGCGGGATGCATCCTCTCGCACGTGTTTTGCTCGACTAACCATGCGCATCCCATAAAACCTGCGCATGCGCATCCCACAAAACCTCGCACGTATTTTTACTCGACTAGCCTGCGGGATGCATCCTCTCGCACGTGTTTTTACTCGACTAGCCTGCGGGATGCATCCTCTCGCACGTGTTTTTACTCGACTGCCCTGCGGGATGCATCCTCTCGCACGTGTTTTTGCGCGACTAGCCTGCGGGATGCATCCTCTCGCACGTGTTTTTGCTCGACTAGGCATGCGCATCCCAAAAAACCTGCGCATGCGCATCCCACAAAAATTCGCACGTGTTTTTACTCGACTAGCCTGCGGGATGCATCCTCTCGCACGTGTTTTTACTCGACTAGCCTGCGGGATGCATCCTCTCGCACGTGTTTTTACTCGACTAGCCTGCGGGATGCATCGTCTCGCACGTGTTTTTGCTCGACTAGCCTGCGGGATGCATCCTCTCGCACGTGTTTTTACTCGACTAGCCTGCGGGATTCATCCTCTTGCACGTGTTTTTACTCGACTAGCCTGCGGGATGCATCCTCTCGCACGTGTTTTTGCTCGACTAGCCATGCGCATCCCAAAAAACCTGCGCATGCGCATCCCAAAAAACCTGCGCATGCGCATCCCACAAAACCTGCGCATGCGCATCCCACAAAACCTGCGCATGCGCATCCCACAAAACCTCGCACGTGTTTTTACTCGACTAGCCTGCGGGATGCATCCTCTCGCACGTGTTTTGCTCGACTAGCCATGCGCATCCCAAAAAACCTGCGCATGCGCATCCCAAAAAACCTGCGCATGCGCATCCCAAAAAACCTGCGCATGCGCATCCCACAAAACCTGCGTATGCGCATCCCACAAAACCTCGCACGTGTTTTTACTCGACTAGCCTGCGGGATGCATCCTCTCGCACGTGTTTTTACTCGACTAGCCTGCGGGATGCATCCTCTCGCACGTGTTTTTGCTCGACTAGCCATGCGCATCCCAAAAAACCTGCACATGCGCATCCCAAAAAACCTGCGCATGCGCATCCCACAAAACCTCGCACGTGTTTTTACTCGACTAGCCTGCGGGATGCATCCTCTCGCACGTGTTTTTGCTCGGCTAGCCTGCGGGATGCATCCTCTCGCACGTATTTTTGCTCGACTAGCCATGCGCATCCCAAAAAACCTGCGCATGCGCATCCCACAAAACCTGCGCATGCGCATCCCACAAAACCTCGCACGTGTTTTTACTCGACTAGCCTGCGGGAAGCATCCTCTCGCACGTGTTTTTACTCGACTAGCCTGCGGGATGCATCCTCTCGCACGTGTTTTTACTCGACTAGCCTGCGGGATGCATCCTCTCGCACGTGTTTTTGCTCGACTAGCCTGCGGGATGCACCCTCTCGCACGTGTTTTTGCTCGACTAGCCATGCGCATCCCAAAAAAACTGCGCATGCGCATCCCACAAAACCTGCGCATGCGCATCCCACAAAACCTCGCACGTGTTTTTACTCGACTAGCCTGCGGGATGCATCCTCTCGCACGTGTTTTTGCTCGACTAGCCTGCGGGATGCATCCTCTCGCACGTGTTTTTGCTCGACTAGCCATGCGCATCCCAAAAAACCTGCGCATGCGCATCCCACAAAACCTGCGCATGCGCATCCCACAAAACCTCGCACGTGTTTGTGCTCGACTAGCCTGCGGGATGCATCCTTTCGCACGTGTTTTTACTCGACTAGCCTGCGGGATGCATCCTCTCGCACGTGTTTTTACTCGACTAGACTGCGGGATGCATCCTCTCGCACGTGTTTTTACTCGACTACCCTGCGGGATGCATCCTCTCGCACGTGTTTTTACTCGACTAGCCTGCAGGATGCTTCCTCTCGCACGTGTTTTTACTCGACTAGCCTGCGGGATGCATCCTCTCGCACGTGTTTTTACTCGACTACCCTGCGGGATGCATCCTCTAGCACGTGTTTTTGCTCGACTAGCCATGCGCATCCCAAAAAACCTGCGCATGCGCATCCCACAAAACCTGCGTATGCGCATCCCACAAAACCTCGCACGTGTTTGTGCTCGACTAGCCTGCGGGATGCATCCTTTCGCACGTGTTTTTACTCGACTAGCCTGCGGGATGCATCCTCTCGCACGTGTTTTTGCTCGACTAGCCTGCGGGATGCATCCTCTCGCACGTGTTTTTGCTCGACTAGCCATGCGCATCCCAAAAAACCTGCGCATGCGCATCCCACAAAACCTGCGCATGCGCATCCCACAAAACCTCGCACGTGTTTGTGCTCGACTAGCCTGCGGGATGCATCCTTTCGCACGTGTTTTTACTCGACTAGCCTGCGGGATGCATCCTCTCGCACGTGTTTTTACTCGACTAGACTGCGGGATGCATCCTCTCGCACGTGTTTTTACTCGACTACCCTGCGGGATGCATCCTCTCGCACGTGTTTTTACTCGACTAGCCTGCAGGATGCTTCCTCTCGCACGTGTTTTTACTCGACTAGCCTGCGGGATGCATCCTCTCGCACGTGTGTTTGCTCGACTAGCCATGCGCATCCCAAAAAACCTGCGCATGCGCATCCCACAAAACCTCGCACGTGTTTTTACTCGACTAGCCTGCGGGATGCATCCTCTCGCACGTGTTTTTACTCGACTAGCCTGCGGGATGCATCCTCTCGCACGTGTTTTTACTCGACTACCCTGCGGGATGCATCCTCTCGCACGTGTTTTTACTCGACTAGCCTGCAGGATGCTTCCTCTCGCACGTGTTTTTACTCGACTAGCCTGCGGGATGCATCCTCTCGCACGTGTTTTTACTCGACTACCCTGCGGGATGCATCCTCTAGCACGTGTTTTTGCTCGACTAGCCATGCGCATCCCAAAAAACCTGCGCATGCGCATCCCACAAAACCTGCGTATGCGCATCCCACAAAACCTCGCACGTGTTTTTACTCGACTAGCCTGCGGGATGCATCCTCTCGCACGTGTTTTTGCTCGACTAGCCATGCGCATCCCAAAAAACCTGCGCATGCGCATCCCACAAAACCTCGCACGTGTTTTTACTCGACTAGCCTGCGGGATGCATCCTCTCGCACGTGTTTTTGCTCGGCTAGCCTGCGGGATGCATCCTCTCGCACGTGTTTTTGCTCGACTAGCCATGCGCATCCCAAAAAACCTGCGCATGCGCATCCCAAAAAACCTGCGCATGCGCATCCCAAAAAACCTGCGCATGCGCATCCCACAAAACCTGCGTATGCGCATCCCACAAAACCTGCGTATGCGCATCCCACAAAACCTCGCACGTGTTTTTACTCGACTAGCCTGCGGGATGCATCCTCTCGCACGTGTTTTGCTCGACTAGCCATGCGCATCCCAAAAAACCTGCGCATGCGCATCCCAAAAAACCTGCGCATGCGCATCCCACAAAACCTGCGTATGCGCACCCCACAAAACCTCGCACGTGTTTTTACTCGACTAGCCTGCGGGATGCATCCTCTCGCACGTGTTTTTGCTCGACTAGCCATGCGCATCCCAAAAAACCTGCGCATGCGCATCCCAAAAAACCTGCGCATGCGCATCCCAAAAAACCTGCGCATGCGCATCCCAAAAAACCTGCGCATGCGCATCCCACAAAACCTGCGTATGCGCATCCCACAAAACCTCGCACGTGTTTTTACTCGACTAGCCTGCGGGATGCATCCTCTCGCACGTGTTTTTGCTCGACTAGCCATGCGCATCCCAAAAAACCTGCGCATGCGCATCCCAAAAAACCTGCGCATGCGCATCCCAAAAAACCTGCGCATGCGCATCCCACAAAACCTGCGTATGCGCATCCCACAAAACCTCGCACGTGTTATTACTCGACTAGCCTGCGGGATGCATCCTCTCGCACGTGTTTTTACTCGACTAGCCTGCGGGATGCATCCTCTCGCACGTGTTTTTGCTCGACTAGCCATGCGCATCCCAAAAAACCTGCACATGCGCATCCCAAAAAACCTGCGCATGCGCATCCCACAAAACCTCGCACGTGTTTTTACTCGACTAGCCTGCGGGATGCATCCTCTCGCACGTGTTTTTACTCGACTAGCCTGCGGGATGCATCCTCTCGCACGTGTTTTTACTCGACTAGCCTGCGGGATGCATCGTCTCGCACGTGTTTTTGCTCGACTAGCCTGCGGGATGCATCCTCTCGCACGTGTTTTTACTCGACTACCCTGCGGGATGCATCCTCTCGCACGTGTGTTTGCTCGACTAGCCATGCGCATCCCAAAAAACCTGCGCATGCGCATCCCACAAAACCTGCGCATGCGCATCCCACAAAACCTCGCACGTGTTTTTACTCGACTAGCCTGCGGGATGCATCCTCTCGCACGTGTTTTTACTCGACTAGCCTGCGGGATGCATCCTCTCGCACGTGTTTTTACTCGACTACCCTGCGGGATGCATCCTCTCGCACGTGTTTTTACTCGACTAGCCTGCAGGATGCTTCCTCTCGCACGTGTTTTTACTCGACTAGCCTGCGGGATGCATCCTCTCGCACGTGTTTTTACTCGACTACCCTGCGGGATGCATCCTCTAGCACGTGTTTTTGCTCGACTAGCCATGCGCATCCCAAAAAACCTGCGCATGCGCATCCCACAAAACCTGCGTATGCGCATCCCACAAAATCTGCGCATGCGCATCCCACAAAACCTGCGCATGCGCATCCCACAAAACCTCGCACGTGTTTTTACTCGACTAGCCTGCGGGATGCATCCTCTCGCACGTGTTTTTACTCGACTAGCCTGCGGGATGCATCCTCTCGCACGTGTTTTTACTCGACTACCCTGCGGGATGCATCCTCTCGCACGTGTTTTGCTCGACTAACCATGCGCATCCCATAAAACCTGCGCATGCGCATCCCACAAAACCTCGCACGTATTTTTACTCGACTAGCCTGCGGGATGCATCCTCTCGCACGTGTTTTTACTCGACTAGCCTGCGGGATGCATCCTCTCGCACGTGTTTTTACTCGACTGCCCTGCGGGATGCATCCTCTCGCACGTGTTTTTGCGCGACTAGCCTGCGGGATGCATCCTCTCGCACGTGTTTTTGCTCGACTAGGCATGCGCATCCCAAAAAACCTGCGCATGCGCATCCCACAAAACCTCGCACGTGTTTTTACTCGACTAGCCTGCGGGATGCATCCTCTCGCACGTGTTTTTACTCGACTAGCCTGCGGGATGCATCCTCTCGCACGTGTTTTTACTCGACTAGCCTGCGGGATGCATCGTCTCGCACGTGTTTTTGCTCGACTAGCCTGCGGGATGCATCCTCTCGCACGTGTTTTTACTCGACTAGCCTGCGGGATTCATCCTCTTGCACGTGTTTTTACTCGACTAGCCTGCGGGATGCATCCTCTCGCACGTGTTTTTGCTCGACTAGCCATGCGCATCCCAAAAAACCTGCGCATGCGCATCCCAAAAAACCTGCGCATGCGCATCCCACAAAACCTGCGCATGCGCATCCCACAAAACCTGCGCATGCGCATCCCACAAAACCTCGCACGTGTTTTTACTCGACTAGCCTGCGCGATGCATCCTCTCGCACGTGTTTTTACTCGACTACCCTGCGGGATGCATCCTCTCGCACGTGTTTTGCTCGACTAGCCATGCGCATCCCAAAAAACCTGCGCATGCGCATCCCAAAAAACCTGCGCATGCGCATCCCAAAAAACCTGCGCATGCGCATCCCACAAAACCTGCGTATGCGCATCCCACAAAACCTCGCACGTGTTTTTACTCGACTAGCCTGCGGGATGCATCCTCTCGCACGTGTTTTGCTCGACTAGCCATGCGCATCCCAAAAAACCTGCGCATGCGCATCCCAAAAAACCTGCGCATGCGCATCCCAAAAAACCTGCGCATGCGCATCCCACAAAACCTGCGTATGCGCATCCCACAAAACCTCGCACGTGTTTTTACTCGACTAGCCTGCGGGATGCATCCTCTCGCACGTGTTTTTACTCGACTAGCCTGCGGGATGCATCCTCTCGCACGTGTTTTTGCTCGACTAGCCATGCGCATCCCAAAAAACCTGCACATGCGCATCCCAAAAAACCTGCGCATGCGCATCCCACAAAACCTCGCACGTGTTTTTACTCGACTAGCCTGCGGGATGCATCCTCTCGCACGTGTTTTTGCTCGGCTAGCCTGCGGGATGCATCCTCTCGCACGTATTTTTGCTCGACTAGCCATGCGCATCCCAAAAAACCTGCGCATGCGCATCCCACAAAACCTGCGCATGCGCATCCCACAAAACCTCGCACGTGTTTTTACTCGACTAGCCTGCGGGAAGCATCCTCTCGCACGTGTTTTTACTCGACTAGCCTGCGGGATGCATCCTCTCGCACGTGTTTTTACTCGACTAGCCTGCGGGATGCATCCTCTCGCACGTGTTTTTGCTCGACTAGCCTGCGGGATGCACCCTCTCGCACGTGTTTTTGCTCGACTAGCCATGCGCATCCCAAAAAAACTGCGCATGCGCATCCCACAAAACCTGCGCATGCGCATCCCACAAAACCTCGCACGTGTTTTTACTCGACTAGCCTGCGGGATGCATCCTCTCGCACGTGTTTTTGCTCGACTAGCCTGCGGGATGCATCCTCTCGCACGTGTTTTTGCTCGACTAGCCATGCGCATCCCAAAAAACCTGCGCATGCGCATCCCAAAAAACCTGCGCATGCGCATCCCAAAAAACCTGCGCATGCGCATCCCACAAAACCTCGCACGTGTTTTTACTCGACTAGCCTGCGGGATGCATCCTCTCGCACGTGTTTTTACTCGACTAGCCTGCGGGATGCATCCTCTCGCACGTGTTTTTGCTCGACTAGCCATGCGCATCCCAAAAAACCTGCACATGCGCATCCCAAAAAACCTGCGCATGCGCATCCCACAAAACCTGCGCATGCGCATCCCACAAAACCTCGCACGTGTTTTTACTCGACTAGCCTGCGGGATGCATCCTCTCGCACGTGTTTTTGCTCGGCTAGCCTGCGGGATGCATCCTCTCGCACGTGTTTTTGCTCGACTAGCCATGCGCATCCCAAAAAACCTGCGCATGCGCATCCCACAAAACCTGCGCATGCGCATCCCACAAAACCTCGCACGTGTTTGTGCTCGACTAGCCTGCGGGATGCATCCTTTCGCACGTGTTTTTACTCGACTAGCCTGCGGGATGCATCCTCTCGCACGTGTTTTTACTCGACTAGCCTGCGGGATGCATCCTCTCGCACGTGTTTTTACTCGACTACCCTGCGGGATGCATCCTCTCGCACGTGTTTTTGCTCGACTAGCCATGCGCATCCCAAAAAACCTGCGCATGTGCATCCCACAAAACCTGCGCATGCGCATCCCACAAAACCTCGCACGTGTTTTTACTCGACTAGCCTGCGGGATGCATCCTCTCGCACGTGTTTTTACTCGACTAGCCTGCGGGATGCATCCTCTCGCACGTGTTTTTACTCGACTACCCTGCGGGATGCATCCTCTCGCACGTGTTTTTACTCGACTAGCCTGCGGGATGCATCCTCTCGCACGTGTTTTTACTCGACTAGCCTGCGGGATGCATCGTCTCGCACGTGTTTTTGCTCGACTAGCCTGCGGGATGCATCCTCTCGCACGTGTTTTTACTCGACTAGCCTGCGGGATTCATCCTTTTGCACGTGTTTTTACTCGACTAGCCTGCGGGATGCATCCTCTCGCACGTGTTTTTGCTCGACTAGCCATGCGCATCCCAAAAAACCTGCGCATGCGCATCCCAAAAAACCTGCGCATGCGCATCCCACAAAACCTGCGCATGCGCATCCCACAAAACCTGCGTATGCGCATCCCACAAAACCTCGCACGTGTTTTTACTCGACTAGCCTGCGGGATGCATCCTCTCGCACGTGTTTTTACTCGACTAGCCTGCGGGATGCATCCTCTCGCACGTGTTTTTACTCGACTACCCTGCGGGATGCATCCTCTCGCACGTGTTTTGCTCGACTAGGCATGCGCATCCCAAAAAACCTGCGCATGCGCATCCCAAAAAACCTGCGCATGCGCATCCCAAAAAACCTGCGCATGCGCATCCCACAAAACCTGCGTATGCGCATCCCACAAAACCTCGCACGTGTTTTTACTCGACTAGCCTGCGGGATGCATCCTCTCGCACGTGTTTTGCTCGACTAGCCATGCGCATCCCAAAAAACCTGCGCATGCGCATCCCAAAAAACCTGCGCATGCGCATCCCAAAAAACCTGCGCATGCGCATCCCAAAAAACCTGCGCATGCGCATCCCACAAAACCTGCGTATGCGCATCCCACAAAACCTCGCACGTGTTTTTACTCGACTAGCCTGCGGGATGCATCCTCTCGCACGTGTTTTTGCTCGACTAGCCATGCGCATCCCAAAAAACCTGCACATGCGCATCCCAAAAAACCTGCGCATGCGCATCCCACAAAACCTCGCACGTGTTTTTACTCGACTAGCCTGCGGGATGCATCCTCTCGCACGTGTTTTTGCTCGGCTAGCCTGCGGGATGCATCCTCTCGCCCGTGTTTTTGCTCGACTAGCCATGCGCATCCCAAAAAACCTGCGCATGCGCATCCCACAAAACCTCGCACGTGTTTTTACTCGACTAGCCTGCGGGATGCATCCTCTCGCACGTGTTTTTACTCGACTAGCCTGCGGGATGCATCCTCTCGCACGTGTTTTTACTCGACTAGCCTGCGGGATTCATCCTTTTGCACGTGTTTTTACTCGACTAGCCTGCGGGATGCATCCTCTCGCACGTGTTTTTGCTCGACTAGCCATGCGCATCCCAAAAAACCTGCGCATGCGCATCCCAAAAAACCTGCGCATGCGCATCCCACAAAACCTGCGCATGCGCATCCCACAAAACCTGCGTATGCGCATCCCACAAAACCTCGCACGTGTTTTTACTCGACTAGCCTGCGGGATGCATCCTCTCGCACGTGTTTTTACTCGACTAGCCTGCGGGATGCATCCTCTCGCACGTGTTTTTACTCGACTACCCTGCGGGATGCATCCTCTCGCACGTGTTTTGCTCGACTAGGCATGCGCATCCCAAAAAACCTGCGCATGCGCATCCCAAAAAACCTGCGCATGCGCATCCCAAAAAACCTGCGCATGCGCATCCCACAAAACCTGCGTATGCGCATCCCACAAAACCTCGCACGTGTTTTTACTCGACTAGCCTGCGGGATGCATCCTCTCGCACGTGTTTTGCTCGACTAGCCATGCGCATCCCAAAAAACCTGCGCATGCGCATCCCAAAAAACCTGCGCATGCGCATCCCAAAAAACCTGCGCATGCGCATCCCAAAAAACCTGCGCATGCGCATCCCACAAAACCTGCGTATGCGCATCCCACAAAACCTCGCACGTGTTTTTACTCGACTAGCCTGCGGGATGCATCCTCTCGCACGTGTTTTTGCTCGACTAGCCATGCGCATCCCAAAAAACCTGCACATGCGCATCCCAAAAAACCTGCGCATGCGCATCCCACAAAACCTCGCACGTGTTTTTACTCGACTAGCCTGCGGGATGCATCCTCTCGCACGTGTTTTTGCTCGGCTAGCCTGCGGGATGCATCCTCTCGCCCGTGTTTTTGCTCGACTAGCCATGCGCATCCCAAAAAACCTGCGCATGCGCATCCCACAAAACCTCGCACGTGTTTTTACTCGACTAGCCTGCGGGAAGCATCCTCTCGCACGTGTTTTTACTCGACTAGCCTGCGGGATGCATCCTCTCGCACGTGTTTTTACTCGACTAGCCTGCGGGATGCATCCTCTCGCACGTGTTTTTGCTCGACTAGCCTGCGGGATGCATCCTCTCGCCCGTGTTTTTGCTCGACTAGCCATGCGCATCCCAAAAAACCTGCGCATGCGCATCCCACAAAACCTCGCACGTGTTTTTACTCGACTAGCCTGCGGGAAGCATCCTCTCGCACGTGTTTTTACTCGACTAGCCTGCGGGATGCATCCTCTCGCACGTGTTTTTACTCGACTAGCCTGCGGGATGCATCCTCTCGCACGTGTTTTTGCTCGACTAGCCTGCGGGATGCATCCTCTCGCACGTGTTTTTGCTCGACTAGGCATGCGCATCCCAAAAAAACTGCGCATGCGCATCCCACAAAACCTGCGCATGCGCATCCCACAAAACCTCGCACGTGTTTTTACTCGACTAGCCTGCGGGATGCATCCTCTCGCACGTGTTTTTGCTCGACTAGCCTGCGGGATGCATCCTCTCGCACGTGTTTTTGCTCGACTAGCCATGCGCATCCCAAAAAACCTGCGCATGCGCATCCCAAAAAACCTGCGCATGCGCATCCCACAAAACCTCGCACGTGTTTTTACTCGACTAGCCTGCGGGATGCATCCTCTCGCACGTGTTTTTGCTCGGCTAGCCTGCGGGATGCATCCTCTCGCCCGTGTTTTTGCTCGACTAGCCATGCGCATCCCAAAAAACCTGCGCATGCGCATCCCACAAAACCTCGCACGTGTTTTTACTCGACTAGCCTGCGGGAAGCATCCTCTCGCACGTGTTTTTACTCGACTAGCCTGCGGGATGCATCCTCTCGCACGTGTTTTTACTCGACTAGCCTGCGGGATGCATCCTCTCGCACGTGTTTTTGCTCGACTAGCCTGCGGGATGCATCCTCTCGCACGTGTTTTTGCTCGACTAGGCATGCGCATCCCAAAAAAACTGCGCATGCGCATCCCACAAAACCTGCGCATGCGCATCCCACAAAACCTCGCACGTGTTTTTACTCGACTAGCCTGCGGGATGCATCCTCTCGCACGTGTTTTTGCTCGACTAGCCTGCGGGATGCATCCTCTCGCACGTGTTTTTACTCGACTACCCTGCGAGATGCATCCTCTCGCACGTGTTTTGCTCGACTAGCCATGCGCATCCCATAAAACCTGCGCATGCGCATCCCACAAAACCTGCGCATGCGCATCCCACAAAACCTCGCACGTATTTTTACTCGACTAGCCTGCGGGATGCATCCTCTCGCACGTGTTTTTACTCGACTAGCCTGCGGGATGCATCCTCTCGCACGTGTTTTTACTCGACTACCCTGCGGGATGCATCCTCTCGCACGTGTTTTTGCTCGACTAGCCTGCGGGATGCATCCTCTCGCACGTGTTTTTGCTCGACTAGGCATGCGCATCCCAAAAAACCTGCGCATGCGCATCCCACAAAACCTGCGCATGCGCATCCCACAAAACCTCGCACGTGTTTTTACTCGACTAGCCTGCGGGATGCATCCTCTCGCACGTGTTTTTGCTCGGCTAGCCTGCGGGATGCATCCTCTCGCACGTGTTTTTGCTCGACTAGCCATGCGCATCCCAAAAAACCTGCGCATGCGCATCCCACAAAACCTGCGCATGCGCATCCCACAAAACCTCGCACGTGTTTTTACTCGACTAGCCTGCGGGATGCATCCTCTCGCACGTGTTTTTACTCGACTAGCCTGCGGGATGCATCCTCTCGCACGTGTTTTTACTCGACTACCCTGCGGGATGCATCCTCTCGCACGTGTTTTTACTCGACTAGCCTGCGGGATGCATCCTCTCGCACGTGTTTTTACTCGACTAGCCTGCGGGATGCATCGTCTCGCACGTGTTTTTGCTCGACTAGCCTGCGGGATGCATCCTCTCGCACGTGTTTTTACTCGACTAGCCTGCGGGATTCATCCTCTTGCACGTGTTTTTACTCGACTAGCCTGCGGGATGCATCCTCTCGCACGTGTTTTTGCTCGACTAGCCATGCGCATCCCAAAAAACCTGCGCATGCGCATCCCAAAAAACCTGCGCATGCGCATCCCACAAAACCTGCGCATGCGCATCCCACAAAACCTCGCACGTGTTTTTACTCGACTAGCCTGCGGGATGCATCCTCTCGCACGTGTTTTTACTCGACTAGCCTGCGGGATGCATCCTCTCGCACGTGTTTTTACTCGACTACCCTGCGGGATGCATCCTCTCGCACGTGTTTTGCTCGACTAGCCATGCGCATCCCAAAAAACCTGCGCATGCGCATCCCAAAAAACCTGCGCATGCGCATCCCAAAAAACCTGCGCATGCGCATCCCACAAAACCTGCGTATGCGCATCCCACAAAACCTCGCACGTGTTTTTACTCGACTAGCCTGCGGGATGCATCCTCTCGCACGTGTTTTTACTCGACTAGCCTGCGGGATGCATCCTCTCGCACGTGTTTTTACTCGACTACCCTGCGGGATGCATCCTCTCGCACGTGTTTTGCTCGACTAGGCATGCGCATCCCAAAAAACCTGCGCATGCGCATCCCAAAAAACCTGCGCATGCGCATCCCAAAAAACCTGCGCATGCGCATCCCACAAAACCTGCGTATGCGCATCCCACAAAACCTCGCACGTGTTTTTACTCGACTAGCCTGCGGGATGCATCCTCTCGCACGTGTTTTGCTCGACTAGCCATGCGCATCCCAAAAAACCTGCGCATGCGCATCCCAAAAAACCTGCGCATGCGCATCCCAAAAAACCTGCGCATGCGCATCCCAAAAAACCTGCGCATGCGCATCCCAAAAAACCTGCGCATGCGCATCCCACAAAACCTGCGTATGCGCATCCCACAAAACCTCGCACGTGTTTTTACTCGACTAGCCTGCGGGATGCATCCTCTCGCACGTGTTTTTGCTCGACTAGCCATGCGCATCCCAAAAAACCTGCACATGCGCATCCCAAAAAACCTGCGCATGCGCATCCCACAAAACCTCGCACGTGTTTTTACTCGACTAGCCTGCGGGATGCATCCTCTCGCACGTGTTTTTGCTCGGCTAGCCTGCGGGATGCATCCTCTCGCCCGTGTTTTTGCTCGACTAGCCATGCGCATCCCAAAAAACCTGCGCATGCGCATCCCACAAAACCTCGCACGTGTTTTTACTCGACTAGCCTGCGGGAAGCATCCTCTCGCACGTGTTTTTACTCGACTAGCCTGCGGGATGCATCCTCTCGCACGTGTTTTTACTCGACTAGCCTGCGGGATGCATCCTCTCGCACGTGTTTTTGCTCGACTAGCCTGCGGGATGCATCCTCTCGCCCGTGTTTTTGCTCGACTAGCCATGCGCATCCCAAAAAACCTGCGCATGCGCATCCCACAAAACCTCGCACGTGTTTTTACTCGACTAGCCTGCGGGAAGCATCCTCTCGCACGTGTTTTTACTCGACTAGCCTGCGGGATGCATCCTCTCGCACGTGTTTTTACTCGACTAGCCTGCGGGATGCATCCTCTCGCACGTGTTTTTGCTCGACTAGCCTGCGGGATGCATCCTCTCGCACGTGTTTTTGCTCGACTAGGCATGCGCATCCCAAAAAAACTGCGCATGCGCATCCCACAAAACCTGCGCATGCGCATCCCACAAAACCTCGCACGTGTTTTTACTCGACTAGCCTGCGGGATGCATCCTCTCGCACGTGTTTTTGCTCGACTAGCCTGCGGGATGCATCCTCTCGCACGTGTTTTTGCTCGACTAGCCATGCGCATCCCAAAAAACCTGCGCATGCGCATGCCAAAAAACCTGCGCATGCGCATCCCAAAAAACCTGCGCATGCGCATCCCAAAAAACCTGCCGTTGCGCATCCCAAAAAACCTGCGCATGCGCATCCCACAAAACCTCGCACGTGTTTTTACTCGACTAGCCTGCGGGATGCATCCTCTCGCACGTGTTTTTGCTCGGCTAGCCTGCGGGATGCATCCTCTCGCCCGTGTTTTTGCTCGACTAGCCATGCGCATCCCAAAAAACCTGCGCATGCGCATCCCACAAAACCTCGCACGTGTTTTTACTCGACTAGCCTGCGGGAAGCATCCTCTCGCACGTGTTTTTACTCGACTAGCCTGCGGGATGCATCCTCTCGCACGTGTTTTTACTCGACTAGCCTGCGGGATGCATCCTCTCGCACGTGTTTTTGCTCGACTAGCCTGCGGGATGCATCCTCTCGCCCGTGTTTTTGCTCGACTAGCCATGCGCATCCCAAAAAACCTGCGCATGCGCATCCCACAAAACCTCGCACGTGTTTTTACTCGACTAGCCTGCGGGAAGCATCCTCTCGCACGTGTTTTTACTCGACTAGCCTGCGGGATGCATCCTCTCGCACGTGTTTTTACTCGACTAGCCTGCGGGATGCATCCTCTCGCACGTGTTTTTGCTCGACTAGCCTGCGGGATGCATCCTCTCGCACGTGTTTTTGCTCGACTAGGCATGCGCATCCCAAAAAAACTGCGCATGCGCATCCCACAAAACCTGCGCATGCGCATCCCACAAAACCTCGCACGTGTTTTTACTCGACTAGCCTGCGGGATGCATCCTCTCGCACGTGTTTTTGCTCGACTAGCCTGCGGGATGCATCCTCTCGCACGTGTTTTTGCTCGACTAGCCATGCGCATCCCAAAAAACCTGCGCATGC
Source organism: Lasioglossum baleicum (assembly GCF_051020765.1). Lineage (NCBI taxonomy): Eukaryota > Metazoa > Arthropoda > Insecta > Hymenoptera > Halictidae > Lasioglossum > Lasioglossum baleicum. The sequence goes on along the minus strand of NW_027469281.1, from coordinate 135,778 downwards.
GCATGCCAAAAAACCTGCGCATGCGCATCCCAAAAAACCTGCGCATGCGCATCCCAAAAAACCTGCCGTTGCGCATCCCAAAAAACCTGCGCATGCGCATCCCACAAAACCTCGCACGTGTTTTTACTCGACTAGCCTGCGGGATGCATCCTCTCGCACGTGTTTTTACTCGACTAGCCTGCGGGATGCATCCTCTCGCACGTGTTTTTGCTCGACTAGCCATGCGCATCCCACAAAACCTGCGCATGCGCATCCCAAAAAACCTGCGCATGCGCATCCCACAAAACCTGCGTATGCGCATCCCACAAAACCTCGCACGTGTTTTTACTCGACTAGCCTGCGGGATGCATCCTCTCGCACGTGTTTTTGCTCGACTAGCCATGCGCATCCCAAAAAACCTGCACATCCGCATCCCAAAAAACCTGCGCATGCGCATCCCACAAAACCTCGCACGTGTTTTTACTCGACTAGCCTGCGGGATGCATCCTCTCGCACGTGTTTTTGCTCGGCTAGCCTGCGGGATGCATCCTCTCGCCCGTGTTTTTGCTCGACTAGCCATGCGCATCCCAAAAAACCTGCGCATGCGCATCCCACAAAACCTCGCACGTGTTTTTACTCGACTAGCCTGCGGGAAGCATCCTCTCGCACGTGTTTTTACTCGACTAGCCTGCGGGATGCATCCTCTCGCACGTGTTTTTACTCGACTAGCCTGCGGGATGCATCCTCTCGCACGTGTTTTTGCTCGACTAGCCTGCGGGATGCATCCTCTCGCACGTGTTTTTGCTCGACTAGGCATGCGCATCCCAAAAAAACTGCGCATGCGCATCCCACAAAACCTGCGCATGCGCATCCCACAAAACCTCGCACGTGTTTTTACTCGACTAGCCTGCGGGATGCATCCTCTCGCACGTGTTTTTGCTCGACTAGCCTGCGGGATGCATCCTCTCGCACGTGTTTTTGCTCGACTAGCCATGCGCATCCCAAAAAACCTGCGCATGCGCATCCCAAAAAACCTGCGCATGCGCATCCCAAAAAACCTGCGCATGCGCATCCCAAAAAACCTGCGCATGCGCATCCCACAAAACCTCGCACGTGTTTTTACTCGACTAGCCTGCGGGATGCATCCTTTCGCACGTGTTTTTACTCGACTAGCCTGCGGGATGCATCCTCTCGCACGTGTTTTTACTCGACTAGCCTGCGGGATGCATCCTCTCGCACGTGTTTTTACTCGACTACCCTGCGGGATGCATCCTCTCGCACGTGTTTTTGCTCGACTAGCCATGCGCATCCCAAAAAACCTGCGCATGCGCATCCCACAAAACCTGCGTATGCGCATCCCACAAAACCTGCGCATGCGCATCCCACAAAACCTGCGCATGCGCATCCCACAAAACCTCGCACGTGTTTTTACTCGACTAGCCTGCGGGATGCATCCTCTCGCACGTGTTTTTACTCGACTAGCCTGCGGGATGCATCCTCTCGCACGTGTTTTTACTCGACTACCCTGCGAGATGCATCCTCTCGCACGTGTTTTGCTCGACTAGCCATGCGCATCCCATAAAACCTGCGCATGCGCATCCCACAAAACCTGCGCATGCGCATCCCACAAAACCTCGCACGTATTTTTACTCGACTAGCCTGCGGGATGCATCCTCTCGCACGTGTTTTTACTCGACTAGCCTGCGGGATGCATCCTCTCGCACGTGTTTTTACTCGACTACCCTGCGGGATGCATCCTCTCGCACGTGTTTTTACTCGACTAGCCTGCGGGATGCATCCTCTCGCACGTGTTTTTACTCGACTAGCCTGCGGGATGCATCGTCTCGCACGTGTTTTTGCTCGACTAGCCTGCGGGATGCATCCTCTCGCACGTGTTTTTACTCGACTAGCCTGCGGGATTCATCCTCTTGCACGTGTTTTTACTCGACTAGCCTGCGGGATGCATCCTCTCGCACGTGTTTTTGCTCGACTAGCCATGCGCATCCCAAAAAACCTGCGCATGCGCATCCCAAAAAACCTGCGCATGCGCATCCCACAAAACCTGCGCATGCGCATGCCACAAAACCTCGCACGTGTTTTTACTCGACTAGTCTGCGGGATGCATCCTCTCGCACGTGTTTTTACTCGACTAGCCTGCGGGATGCATCCTCTCGCACGTGTTTTTACTCGACTACCCTGCGGGATGCATCCTCTCGCACGTGTTTTGCTCGACTAGCCATGCGCATCCCAAAAAACCTGCGCATGCGCATCCCAAAAAACCTGCGCATGCGCATCCCAAAAAACCTGCGCATGCGCATCCCACAAAACCTGCGTATGCGCATCCCACAAAACCTCGCACGTGTTTTTACTCGACTAGCCTGCGGGATGCATCCTCTCGCACGTGTTTTTACTCGACTAGCCTGCGGGATGCATCCTCTCGCACGTGTTTTTGCTCGACTAGCCATGCGCATCCCAAAAAACCTGCACATGCGCATCCCAAAAAACCTGCGCATGCGCATTCCAACAAACCTCGCACGTGTTTTTACTCGACTAGCCTGCGGGATGCATCCTCTCGCACGTGTTTTTGCTCGGCTAGCCTGCGGGATGCATCCTCTCGCACGTATTTTTGCTCGACTAGCCATGCGCATCCCAAAAAACCTGCGCATGCGCATCCCACAAAACCTGCGCATGCGCATCCCACAAAACCTCGCACGTGTTTTTACTCGGCTAGCCTGCGGGAAGCATCCTCTCGCACGTGTTTTTACTCGACTAGCCTGCGGGATGCATCCTCTCGCACGTGTTTTTACTCGACTAGCCTGCGGGATGCATCCTCTCGCACGTGTTTTTGCTCGACTAGCCTGCGGGATGCACCCTCTCGCACGTGTTTTTGCTCGACTAGCCATGCGCATCCCAAAAAAACTGCGCATGCGCATCCCACAAAACCTGCGCATGCGCATCCCACAAAACCTCGCACGTGTTTTTACTCGACTAGCCTGCGGGATGCATCCTCTCGCACGTGTTTTTGCTCGACTAGCCTGCGGGATGCATCCTCTCGCACGTGTTTTTGCTCGACTAGCCATGCGCATCCCAAAAAACCTGCGCATGCGCATCCCAAAAAACCTGCGCATGCGCATCCCACAAAACCTCGCACGTGTTTTTACTCGACTAGCCTGCGGGATGCATCCTCTCGCACGTGTTTTTACTCGACTAGCCTGCGGGATGCATCCTCTCGCACGTGTTTTTGCTCGACTAGCCATGCGCATCCCAAAAAACCTGCACATGCGCATCCCAAAAAACCTGCGCATGCGCATCCCACAAAACCTGCGCATGCGCATCCCACAAAACCTCGCACGTGTTTTTACTCGACTAGCCTGCGGGATGCATCCTCTCGCACGTGTTTTTGCTCGGCTAGCCTGCGGGATGCATCCTCTCGCACGTGTTTTTGCTCGACTAGCCATGCGCATCCCAAAAAACCTGCGCATGCGCATCCCACAAAACCTGCGCATGCGCATCCCACAAAACCTCGCACGTGTTTGTGCTCGACTAGCCTGCGGGATGCATCCTTTCGCACGTGTTTTTACTCGACTAGCCTGCGGGATGCATCCTCTCGCACGTGTTTTTACTCGACTAGCCTGCGGGATGCATCCTCTCGCACGTGTTTTTACTCGACTACCCTGCGGGATGCATCCTCTCGCACGTGTTTTTGCTCGACTAGCCATGCGCATCCCAAAAAACCTGCGCATGCGCATCCCACAAAAACTGCGCATGCGCATCCCACAAAACCTCGCACGTGTTTTTACTCGACTAGCCTGCGGGATGCATCCTCTCGCACGTGTTTTTACTCGACTAGCCTGCGGGATGCATCCTCTCGCACGTGTTTTTACTCGACTACCCTGCGGGATGCATCCTCTCGCACGTGTTTTTACTCGACTAGCCTGCGGGATGCATCCTCTCGCACGTGTTTTTACTCGACTAGCCTGCGGGATGCATCGTCTCGCACGTGTTTTTGCTCGACTAGCCTGCGGGATGCATCCTCTCGCACGTGTTTTTACTCGACTAGCCTGCGGGATTCATCCTCTTGCACGTGTTTTTACTCGACTAGCCTGCGGGATGCATCCTCTCGCACGTGTTTTTGCTCGACTAGCCTGCGGGATGCATCCTCTCGCACGTGTTTTTACTCGACTAGCCTGCGGGATGCATCCTCTCGCACGTGTTTTTACTCGACTACCCTGCGGGATGCATCCTCTCGCACGTGTTTTTGCTCGACTAGCCATGCGCATCCCAAAAAACCTGCGCATGCGCATCCCACAAAACCTGCGTATGCGCATCCCACAAAACCTGCGCATGCGCATCCCACAAAACCTGCGCATGCGCATCCCACAAAACCTCGCACGTGTTTTTACTCGACTAGCCTGCGGGATGCATCCTCTCGCACGTGTTTTTACTCGACTAGCCTGCGGGATGCATCCTCTCGCACGTGTTTTTACTCGACTACCCTGCGAGATGCATCCTCTCGCACGTGTTTTGCTCGACTAGCCATGCGCATCCCATAAAACCTGCGCATGCGCATCCCACAAAACCTGCGCATGCGCATCCCACAAAACCTCGCACGTATTTTTACTCGACTAGCCTGCGGGATGCATCCTCTCGCACGTGTTTTTACTCGACTAGCCTGCGGGATGCATCCTCTCGCACGTGTTTTTACTCGACTACCCTGCGGGATGCATCCTCTCGCACGTGTTTTTGCTCGACTAGCCTGCGGGATGCATCCTCTCGCACGTGTTTTTGCTCGACTAGGCATGCGCATCCCAAAAAACCTGCGCATGCGCATCCCACAAAACCTGCGCATGCGCATCCCACAAAACCTCGCACGTGTTTTTACTCGACTAGCCTGCGGGATGCATCCTCTCGCACGTGTTTTTGCTCGGCTAGCCTGCGGGATGCATCCTCTCGCACGTGTTTTTGCTCGACTAGCCATGCGCATCCCAAAAAACCTGCGCATGCGCATCCCACAAAACCTGCGCATGCGCATCCCACAAAACCTCGCACGTGTTTTTACTCGACTAGCCTGCGGGATGCATCCTCTCGCACGTGTTTTTACTCGACTAGCCTGCGGGATGCATCCTCTCGCACGTGTTTTTACTCGACTACCCTGCGGGATGCATCCTCTCGCACGTGTTTTTACTCGACTAGCCTGCGGGATGCATCCTCTCGCACGTGTTTTTACTCGACTAGCCTGCGGGATGCATCGTCTCGCACGTGTTTTTGCTCGACTAGCCTGCGGGATGCATCCTCTCGCACGTGTTTTTACTCGACTAGCCTGCGGGATTCATCCTCTTGCACGTGTTTTTACTCGACTAGCCTGCGGGATGCATCCTCTCGCACGTGTTTTTGCTCGACTAGCCATGCGTATCCCAAAAAACCTGCGCATGCGCATCCCAAAAAACCTGCGCATGCGCATCCCACAAAACCTGCGCATGCGCATCCCACAAAACCTGCGCATGCGCATCCCACAAAACCTCACACGTGTTTTTACTCGACTAGCCTGCGGGATGCATCCTCTCGCACGTGTTTTTACTCGACTACCCTGCGGGATGCATCCTCTCGCACGTGTTTTGCTCGACTAGCCATGCGCATCCCAAAAAACCTGCGCATGCGCATCCCAAAAAACCTGCGCATGCGCATCCCACAAAACCTGCGTATGCGCATCCCACAAAACCTCGCACGTGTTTTTACTCGACTAGCCTGCGGGATGCATCCTCTCGCACGTGTTTTGCTCGACTAGCCATGCGCATCCCAAAAAACCTGCGCATGCGCATCCCAAAAAACCTGCGCATGCGCATCCCAAAAAACCTGCGCATGCGCATCCCACAAAACCTGCGTATGCGCATCCCACAAAACCTCGCACGTGTTTTTACTCGACTAGCCTGCGGGATGCATCCTCTCGCACGTGTTTTTGCTCGTCTAGCCATGCGCATCCCAAAAAACCTGCACATGCGCATCCCAAAAAACCTGCGCATGCGCATCCCACAAAACCTCGCACGTGTTTTTACTCGACTAGCCTGCGGGATGCATCCTCTCGCACGTGTTTTTGCTCGGCTAGCCTGCGGGATGCATCCTCTCGCACGTGTTTTTGCTCGACTAGCCATGCGCATCCCAAAAAACCTGCGCATGCGCATCCCAAAAAACCTGCGCATGCGCATCCCAAAAAATCTGCGCATGCGCATCCCACAAAACCTGCGTATGCGCATCCCACAAAACCTCGCACGTGTTTTTACTCGACTAGCCTGCGGGATGCATCCTCTCGCACGTGTTTTGCTCGACTAGCCATGCGCATCCCAAAAAACCTGCGCATGCGCATCCCAAAAAACCTGCGCATGCGCATCCCAAATAACCTGCGCATGCGCATCCCAAAAAACCTGCGCATGCGCATCCCACAAAACCTGCGTATGCGCATCCCACAAAACCTCGCACGTGTTTTTACTCGACTAGCCTGCGGGATGCATCCTCTCGCACGTGTTTTTGCTCGACTAGCCATGCGCATCCCAAAAAACCTGCGCATGCGCATCCCAAAAAACCTGCGCAGGCGCATCCCAAAAAACCTGCACATGCGCATCCCAAAAAACCTGCGCATGCGCATCCCACAAAACCTCGCACGTGTTTTTACTCGACTAGCCTGCGGGATGCATCCTCTCGCACGTGTTTTTGCTCGGCTAGCCTGCGGGATGCATCCTCTCGCACGTGTTTTTGCTCGACTAGCCATGCGCATCCCAAAAAACCTGCGCATGCGCATCCCACAAAACCTGCGCATGCGCATCCCACAAAACCTCGCACGTGTTTTTACTCGACTAGCCTGCGGGAAGCATCCTCTCGCAAGTGTTTTTACTCGACTAGCCTGCGGGATGCATCCTCTCGCACGTGTTTTTGCTCGACTAGCCATGCGCATCCCAAAAAACCTGCGCATGCGCATCCCACAAAACCTGCGCATGCGCATCCCACAAAACCTCGCACGTGTTTTTACTCGACTAGCCTGCGGGATGCATCCTCTCGCACGTGTTTTTACTCGACTAGCCTGCGGGAAGCATCCTCTCGCACGTGTTTTTACTCGACTACCCTGCGGGATGCATCCTCTCGCACGTGTTTTTACTCGACTAGCCTGCAGGATGCTTCCTCTCGCACGTATTTTTACTCGACTAGCCTGCGGGATGCATCCTCTCGCACGTGTTTTTACTCGACTACCCTGCGGGATGCATCCTCTCGCACGTGTTTTTGCTCGACTAGCCATGCGCATCCCAAAAAACCTGCGCATGCGCATCCCACAAAACCTGCGTATGCGCATCCCACAAAACCTGCGCATGCGCATCCCACAAAACCTGCGCATGCGCATCCCACAAAACCTCGCACGTGTTTTTACTCGACTAGCCTGCGGGATGCATCCTCTCGCACGTGTTTTTACTCGACTAGCCTGCGGGATGCATCCTCTCGCACGTGTTTTTACTCGACTACCCTGCGAGATGCATCCTCTCGCACGTGTTTTGCTCGACTAGCCATGCGCATCCCATAAAACCTGCGCATGCGCATCCCACAAAACCTGCGCATGCGCATCCCACAAAACCTCGCACGTATTTTTACTCGACTAGCCTGCGGGATGCATCCTCTCGCACGTGTTTTTACTCGACTAGCCTGCGGGATGCATCCTCTCGCACGTGTTTTTACTCGACTACCCTGCGGGATGCATCCTCTCGCACGTGTTTTTGCTCGACTAGCCTGCGGGATGCATCCTCTCGCACGTGTTTTTGCTCGACTAGGCATGCGCATCCCAAAAAACCTGCGCATGCGCATCCCAAAAAACCTGCGCATGCGCATCCCACAAAACCTGCGCATGCGCATCCCACAAAACCTGCGCATGCGCATCCCACAAAACCTCGCACGTGTTTTTACTCGACTAGCCTGCGGGATGCATCCTCTCGCACGTGTTTTTACTCGACTAGCCTGCGGGATGCATCCTCTCGCACGTGTTTTTACTCGACTACCCTGCGGGATGCATCCTCTCGCACGTGTTTTGCTCGACTAGCCATGCGCATCCCAAAAAACCTGCGCATGCGCATCCCAAAAAACCTACGCATGCGCATCCCACAAAACCTGCGTATGCGCATCCCACAAAACCTCGCACGTGTTTTTACTCGACTAGCCTGCGGGATGCATCCTCTCGCACGTGTTTTTGCTCGACTAGCCATGCGCATCCCAAAAAACCTGCACATGCGCATCCCAAAAAACCTGCGCATGCGCATCCCACAAAACCTCGCACGTGTTTTTACTCGACTAGCCTGCGGGATGCATCCTCTCGCACGTGTTTTTGCTCGACTAGCCATGCGCATCCCAAAAAACCTGCGCATGCGCATCCCAAAAAACCTGCGCATGCGCATCCCAAAAAACCTGCGCATGCGCATCCCACAAAACCTGCGTATGCGCATCCCACAAAACCTCGCACGTGTTTTTACTCGACTAGCCTGCGGGATGCATCCTCTCGCACGTGTTTTTACTCGACTAGCCTGCGGGATGCATCCTCTCGCACGTGTTTTTGCTCGACTAGCCATGCGCATCCCAAAAAACCTGCACATGCGCATCCCAAAAAACCTGCGCATGCGCATCCCACAAAACCTCGCACGTGTTTTTACTCGACTAGCCTGCGGGATGCATCCTCTCGCACGTGTTTTTGCTCGGCTAGCCTGCGGGATGCATCCTCTCGCACGTGTTTTTGCTCGACTAGCCATGCGCATCCCAAAAAACCTGCGCATGCGCATCCCAAAAAACCTGCGCATGCGCATCCCACAAAACCTGCGTATGCGCATCCCACAAAACCTCGCACGTGTTTTTACTCGACTAGCCTGCGGGATGCATCCTCTCGCACGTGTTTTTGCTCGACTAGCCATGCGCATCCCAAAAAACCTGCGCATGCGCATCCCAAAAAACCTGCGCATGCGCATCCCAAAAAACCTGCGCATGCGCATCCCACAAAACCTGCGTATGCGCATCCCACAAAACCTCGCACGTGTTTTTACTCGACTAGCCTGCGGGATGCATCCTCTCGCACGTGTTTTTACTCGACTAGCCTGCGGGATGCATCCTCTCGCACGTGTTTTTGCTCGACTAGCCATGCGCATCCCAAAAAACCTGCACATGCGCATCCCAAAAAACCTGCGCATGCGCATCCCACAAAACCTCGCACGTGTTTTTACTCGACTAGCCTGCGGGATGCATCCTCTCGCACGTGTTTTTGCTCGGCTAGCCTGCGGGATGCATCCTCTCGCACGTGTTTTTGCTCGACTAGCCATGCGCATCCCAAAAAACCTGCGCATGCGCATCCCACAAAACCTGCGCATGCGCATCCCACAAAACCTCGCACGTGTTTTTACTCGACTAGCCTGCGGGAAGCATCCTCTCGCAAGTGTTTTTACTCGACTAGCCTGCGGGATGCATCCTCTCGCACGTGTTTTTGCTCGACTAGCCATGCGCATCCCAAAAAACCTGCGCATGCGCATCCCACAAAACCTGCGCATGCGCATCCCACAAAACCTCGCACGTGTTTTTACTCGACTAGCCTGCGGGATGCATCCTCTCGCACGTGTTTTTACTCGACTAGCCTGCGGGAAGCATCCTCTCGCACGTGTTTTTACTCGACTACCCTGCGGGATGCATCCTCTCGCACGTGTTTTTACTCGACTAGCCTGCAGGATGCTTCCTCTCGCACGTATTTTTACTCGACTAGCCTGCGGGATGCATCCTCTCGCACGTGTTTTTACTCGACTACCCTGCGGGATGCATCCTCTCGCACGTGTTTTTGCTCGACTAGCCATGCGCATCCCAAAAAACCTGCGCATGCGCATCCCACAAAACCTGCGTATGCGCATCCCACAAAACCTGCGCATGCGCATCCCACAAAACCTGCGCATGCGCATCCCACAAAACCTCGCACGTGTTTTTACTCGACTAGCCTGCGGGATGCATCCTCTCGCACGTGTTTTTACTCGACTAGCCTGCGGGATGCATCCTCTCGCACGTGTTTTTACTCGACTACCCTGCGAGATGCATCCTCTCGCACGTGTTTTGCTCGACTAGCCATGCGCATCCCATAAAACCTGCGCATGCGCATCCCACAAAACCTGCGCATGCGCATCCCACAAAACCTCGCACGTATTTTTACTCGACTAGCCTGCGGGATGCATCCTCTCGCACGTGTTTTTACTCGACTAGCCTGCGGGATGCATCCTCTCGCACGTGTTTTTACTCGACTACCCTGCGGGATGCATCCTCTCGCACGTGTTTTTGCTCGACTAGCCTGCGGGATGCATCCTCTCGCACGTGTTTTTGCTCGACTAGGCATGCGCATCCCAAAAAACCTGCGCATGCGCATCCCACAAAACCTGCGCATGCGCATCCCACAAAACCTCGCACGTGTTTTTACTCGACTAGCCTGCGGGATGCATCCTCTCGCACGTGTTTTTGCTCGGCTAGCCTGCGGGATGCATCCTCTCGCACGTGTTTTTGCTCGACTAGCCATGCGCATCCCAAAAAACCTGCGCATGCGCATCCCACAAAACCTGCGCATGCGCATCCCACAAAACCTCGCACGTGTTTGTGCTCGACTAGCCTGCGGGATGCATCCTTTCGCACGTGTTTTTACTCGACTAGCCTGCGGGATGCATCCTCTCGCACGTGTTTTTACTCGACTAGCCTGCGGGATGCATCCTCTCGCACGTGTTTTTACTCGACTACCCTGCGGGATGCATCCTCTCGCACGTGTTTTTGCTCGACTAGCCATGCGCATCCCAAAAAACCTGCGCATGCGCATCCCACAAAACCTGCGCATGCGCATCCCACAAAACCTCGCACGTGTTTTTACTCGACTAGCCTGCGGGATGCATCCTCTCGCACGTGTTTTTGCTCGGCTCGCCTGCGGGATGCATCCTCTCGCACGTGTTTTTGCTCGACTAGCCATGCGCATCCCAAAAAACCTGCGCATGCGCATCCCACAAAACCTGCGCATGCGCATCCCACAAAACCTCGCACGTGTTTTTACTCGACTAGCCTGCGGGAAGCATCCTCTCGCAAGTGTTTTTACTCGACTAGCCTGCGGGATGCATCCTCTCGCACGTGTTTTTGCTCGACTAGCCATGCGCATCCCAAAAAACCTGCGCATGCGCATCCCACAAAACCTGCGCATGCGCATCCCACAAAACCTCGCACGTGTTTTTACTCGACTAGCCTGCGGGATGCATCCTCTCGCACGTGTTTTTACTCGACTAGCCTGCGGGAAGCATCCTCTCGCACGTGTTTTTACTCGACTACCCTGCGGGATGCATCCTCTCGCACGTGTTTTTACTCGACTAGCCTGCAGGATGCTTCCTCTCGCACGTATTTTTACTCGACTAGCCTGCGGGATGCATCCTCTCGCACGTGTTTTTACTCGACTACCCTGCGGGATGCATCCTCTCGCACGTGTTTTTGCTCGACTAGCCATGCGCATCCCAAAAAACCTGCGCATGCGCATCCCACAAAACCTGCGTATGCGCATCCCACAAAACCTGCGCATGCGCATCCCACAAAACCTGCGCATGCGCATCCCACAAAACCTCGCACGTGTTTTTACTCGACTAGCCTGCGGGATGCATCCTCTCGCACGTGTTTTTACTCGACTAGCCTGCGGGATGCATCCTCTCGCACGTGTTTTTACTCGACTACCCTGCGAGATGCATCCTCTCGCACGTGTTTTGCTCGACTAGCCATGCGCATCCCATAAAACCTGCGCATGCGCATCCCACAAAACCTGCGCATGCGCATCCCACAAAACCTCGCACGTATTTTTACTCGACTAGCCTGCGGGATGCATCCTCTCGCACGTGTTTTTACTCGACTAGCCTGCGGGATGCATCCTCTCGCACGTGTTTTTACTCGACTACCCTGCGGGATGCATCCTCTCGCACGTGTTTTTGCTCGACTAGCCTGCGGGATGCATCCTCTCGCACGTGTTTTTGCTCGACTAGGCATGCGCATCCCAAAAAACCTGCGCATGCGCATCCCAAAAAACCTGCGCATGCGCATCCCACAAAACCTGCGCATGCGCATCCCACAAAACCTGCGCATGCGCATCCCACAAAACCTCGCACGTGTTTTTACTCGACTAGCCTGCGGGATGCATCCTCTCGCACGTGTTTTTACTCGACTAGCCTGCGGGATGCATCCTCTCGCACGTGTTTTTACTCGACTACCCTGCGGGATGCATCCTCTCGCACGTGTTTTGCTCGACTAGCCATGCGCATCCCAAAAAACCTGCGCATGCGCATCCCAAAAAACCTGCGCATGCGCATCCCAAAAAACCTGCGCATGCGCATCCCAAAAAACCTGCGCATGCGCATCCCACAAAACCTGCGTATGCGCACCCCACAAAACCTCGCACGTGTTTTTACTCGACTAGCCTGCGGGATGCATCCTCTCGCACGTGTTTTGCTCGACTAGCCATGCGCATCCCAAAAAACCTGCGCATGCGCATCCCAAAAAACCTGCGCATGCGCATCCCAAAAAACCTGCGCATGCGCATCCCACAAAACCTGCGTATGCGCATCCCACAAAACCTCGCACGTGTTTTTACTCGACTAGCCTGCGGGATGCATCCTCTCGCACGTGTTTTTGCTCGACTAGCCATGCGCATCCCAAAAAACCTGCACATGCGCATCCCAAAAAACCTGCGCATGCGCATCCCACAAAACCTCGCACGTGTTTTTACTCGACTAGCCTGCGGGATGCATCCTCTCGCACGTGTTTTTGCTCGACTAGCCATGCGCATCCCAAAAAACCTGCGCATGCGCATCCCAAAAAACCTGCGCATGCGCATCCCAAAAAACCTGCGCATGCGCATCCCACAAAACCTGCGTATGCGCATCCCACAAAACCTCGCACGTGTTTTTACTCGACTAGCCTGCGGGATGCATCCTCTCGCACGTGTTTTGCTCGACTAGCCATGCGCATCCCAAAAAACCTGCGCATGCGCATCCCAAAAAACCTGCGCATGCGCATCCCAAAAAACCTGCGCATGCGCATCCCACAAAACCTGCGTATGCGCATCCCACAAAACCTCGCACGTGTTTTTACTCGACTAGCCTGCGGGATGCATCCTCTCGCACGTGTTTTTGCTCGACTAGCCATGCGCATCCCAAAAAACCTGCGCATGCGCATCCCAAAAAACCTGCGCATGCGCATCCCAAAAAACCTGCGCATGCGCATCCCACAAACCTGCGTATGCGCATCCCACAAAACCTCGCACGTGTTTTTACTCGACTAGCCTGCGGGATGCATCCTCTCGCACGTGTTTTTACTCGACTAGCCTGCGGGATGCATCCTCTCGCACGTGTTTTTGCTCGACTAGCCATGCGCATCCCAAAAAACCTGCACATGCGCATCCCAAAAAACCTGCGCATGCGCATCCCACAAAACCTCGCACGTGTTTTTACTCGACTAGCCTGCGGGATGCATCCTCTCGCACGTGTTTTTGCTCGGCTAGCCTGCGGGATGCATCCTCTCGCACGTGTTTTGGCTCGACTAGCCATGCGCATCCCAAAAAACCTGCGCATGCGCATCCCACAAAACCTGCGTATGCGCATCCCACAAAACCTCGCACGTGTTTTTACTCGACTAGCCTGCGGGATGCATCCTCTCGCACGTGTTTTTGCTCGACTAGCCATGCGCATCCCAAAAAACCTGCGCATGCGCATCCCAAAAAACCTGCGCATGCGCATCCCAAAAAACCTGCGCATGCGCATCCCACAAAACCTGCGTATGCGCATCCCACAAAACCTCGCACGTGTTTTTACTCGACTAGCCTGCGGGATGCATCCTCTCGCACGTGTTTTTACTCGACTAGCCTGCGGGATGCATCCTCTCGCACGTGTTTTTGCTCGACTAGCCATGCGCATCCCAAAAAACCTGCACATGCGCATCCCAAAAAACCTGCGCATGCGCATCCCACAAAACCTCGCACGTGTTTTTACTCGACTAGCCTGCGGGATGCATCCTCTCGCACGTGTTTTTGCTCGGCTAGCCTGCGGGATGCATCCTCTCGCACGTGTTTTTGCTCGACTAGCCATGCGCATCCCAAAAAACCTGCGCATGCGCATCCCACAAAACCTGCGCATGCGCATCCCACAAAACCTCGCACGTGTTTTTACTCGACTAGCCTGCGGGAAGCATCCTCTCGCAAGTGTTTTTACTCGACTAGCCTGCGGGATGCATCCTCTCGCACGTGTTTTTGCTCGACTAGCCATGCGCATCCCAAAAAACCTGCGCATGCGCATCCCACAAAACCTGCGCATGCGCATCCCACAAAACCTCGCACGTGTTTTTACTCGACTAGCCTGCGGGATGCATCCTCTCGCACGTGTTTTTACTCGACTAGCCTGCGGGAAGCATCCTCTCGCACGTGTTTTTGCTCGACTAGCCATGCGCATCCCAAAAAACCTGCGCATGCGCATCCCACAAAACCTGCGTATGCGCATCCCACAAAACCTGCGCATGCGCATCCCACAAAACCTGCGCATGCGCATCCCACAAAACCTCGCACGTGTTTTTACTCGACTAGCCTGCGGGATGCATCCTCTCGCACGTGTTTTTACTCGACTAGCCTGCGGGATGCATCCTCTCGCACGTGTTTTTACTCGACTACCCTGCGAGATGCATCCTCTCGCACGTGTTTTGCTCGACTAGCCATGCGCATCCCATAAAACCTGCGCATGCGCATCCCACAAAACCTGCGCATGCGCATCCCACAAAACCTCGCACGTATTTTTACTCGACTAGCCTGCGGGATGCATCCTCTCGCACGTGTTTTTACTCGACTAGCCTGCGGGATGCATCCTCTCGCACGTGTTTTTACTCGACTACCCTGCGGGATGCATCCTCTCGCACGTGTTTTTGCTCGACTAGCCTGCGGGATGCATCCTCTCGCACGTGTTTTTGCTCGACTAGGCATGCGCATCCCAAAAAACCTGCGCATGCGCATCCCACAAAACCTGCGCATGCGCATCCCACAAAACCTCGCACGTGTTTTTACTCGACTAGCCTGCGGGATGCATCCTCTCGCACGTGTTTTTGCTCGGCTAGCCTGCGGGATGCATCCTCTCGCACGTGTTTTTGCTCGACTAGCCATGCGCATCCCAAAAAACCTGCGCATGCGCATCCCACAAAACCTGCGCATGCGCATCCCACAAAACCTCGCACGTGTTTGTGCTCGACTAGCCTGCGGGATGCATCCTTTCGCACGTGTTTTTACTCGACTAGCCTGCGGGATGCATCCTCTCGCACGTGTTTTTACTCGACTAGCCTGCGGGATGCATCCTCTCGCACGTGTTTTTACTCGACTACCCTGCGGGATGCATCCTCTCGCACGTGTTTTTGCTCGACTAGCCATGCGCATCCCAAAAAACCTGCGCATGCGCATCCCACAAAACCTGCGCATGCGCATCCCACAAAACCTCGCACGTGTTTTTACTCGACTAGCCTGCGGGATGCATCCTCTCGCACGTGTTTTTACTCGACTAGCCTGCGGGATGCATCCTCTCGCACGTGTTTTTACTCGACTACCCTGCGGGATGCATCCTCTCGCACGTGTTTTTACTCGACTAGCCTGCGGGATGCATCCTCTCGCACGTGTTTTTACTCGACTAGCCTGCGGGATGCATCGTCTCGCACGTGTTTTTGCTCGACTAGCCTGCGGGATGCATCCTCTCGCACGTGTTTTTACTCGACTAGCCTGCGGGATTCATCCTCTTGCACGTGTTTTTACTCGACTAGCCAGCGGGATGCATCCTCTCGCACGTGTTTTTGCTCGACTAGCCATGCGTATCCCAAAAAACATGCGCATGAGCATCCCAAAAAACCTGCGCATGCGCATCCCACAAAACCTGCGCATGCGCATCCCACAAAACCTGCGCATGCGCATCCCACAAAACCTCGCACGTGTTTTTACTCGACTAGCCTGCGGGATGCATCCTCTCGCACGTGTTTTTACTCGACTAGCCTGCGGGATGCATCCTCTCGCACGTGTTTTTACTCGACTACCCTGCGGGATGCATCCTCTCGCACGTGTTTTGCTCGACTAGCCATGCGCATCCCAAAAAACCTGCGCATGCGCATCCCAAAAAACCTGCGCATGCGCATCCCACAAAACCTGCGTATGCGCATCCCACAAAACCTCGCACGTGTTTTTACTCGACTAGCCTGCGGGATGCATCCTCTCGCACGTGTTTTGCTCGACTAGCCATGCGCATCCCAAAAAACCTGCGCATGCGCATCCCAAAAAACCTGCGCATGCGCATCCCACAAAACCTGCGTATGCGCATCCCACAAAACCTCGCACGTGTTTTTACTCGACTAGCCTGCGGGATGCATCCTCTCGCACGTGTTTTTGCTCGACTAGCCATGCGCATCCCAAAAAACCTGCACATGCGCATCCCAAAAAACCTGCGCATGCGCATCCCACAAAACCTCGCACGTGTTTTTACTCGACTAGCCTGCGGGATGCATCCTCTCGCACGTGTTTTTGCTCGGCTAGCCTGCGGGATGCATCCTCTCGCACGTGTTTTTGCTCGACTAGCCATGCGCATCCCAAAAAACCTGCGCATGCGCATCCCACAAAACCTGCGCATGCGCATCCCACAAAACCTCGCACGTGTTTTTACTCGACTAGCCTGCGGGAAGCATCCTCTCGCACGTGTTTTTACTCGACTAGCCTGCGGGATGCATCCTCTCGCACGTGTTTTTACTCGACTAGCCTGCGGGATGCATCCTCTCGCACGTGTTTTTGCTCGACTAGCCTGCGGGATGCATCCTCTCGCACGTGTTTTTGCTCGACTAGCCATGCGCATCCCAAAAAAACTGCGCATGCGCATCCCACAAAACCTGCGCATGCGCATCCCACAAAACCTCGCACGTGTTTATACTCGACTAGCCTGCGGGATGCATCCTCTCGCACGTGTTTTTGCTCGGCTAGCCTGCGGGATGCATGCTCTCGCACGTGTTTTTGCTCGACTAGCCATGCGCATCCCAAAAAACCTGCGCATGCGCATCCCACAAAACCTGCGCATGCGCATCCCACAAAACCTCGCACGTGTTTGTGCTCGACTAGCCTGCGGGATGCATCCTTTCGCACGTGTTTTTACTCGACTAGCCTGCGGGATGCATCCTCTCGCACGTGTTTTTACTCGACTAGCCTGCGGGATGCATCCTCTCGCACGTGTTTTTGCTCGACTAGCCATGCGCATCCCAAAAAACCTGCACATGCGCATCCCAAAAAACCTGCGCATGCGCATCCCACAAAACCTCGCACGTGTTTTTACTCGACTAGCCTGCGGGATGCATCCTCTCGCACGTGTTTTTGCTCGGCTAGCCTGCGGGATGCATCCTCTCGCACGTGTTTTTGCTCGACTAGCCATGCGCATCCCAAAAAACCTGCGCATGCGCATCCCACAAAACCTGCGCATGCGCATCCCACAAAACCTCGCACGTGTTTTTACTCGACTAGCCTGCGGGAAGCATCCTCTCGCACGTGTTTTTACTCGACTAGCCTGCGGGATGCATCCTCTCGCACGTGTTTTTACTCGACTAGCCTGCGGGATGCATCATCTCGCACGTGTTTTTGCTCGACTAGCCTGCGGGATGCATCCTCTCGCACGTGTTTTTGCTCGACTAGCCATGCGCATCCCAAAAAAACTGCGCATGCGCATCCCACAAAACCTGCGCATGCGCATCCCACAAAACCTCGCACGTGTTTTTACTCGACTAGCCTGCGGGATGCATCCTCTCGCACGTGTTTTTGCTCGGCTAGCCTGCGGGATGCATCCTCTCGCACGTGTTTTTGCTCGACTAGCCATGCGCATCCCAAAAAACCTGCGCATGCGCATCCCACAAAACCTCGCACGTGTTTTTACTCGACTAGCCTGCGGGATGCATCCTCTCGCACGTGTTTTTACTCGACTAGCCTGCGGGATGCATCCTCTCGCACGTGTTTTTACTCGACTACCCTGCGGGATGCATCCTCTCGCACGTGTTTTTACTCGACTAGCCTGCAGGATGCTTCCTCTCGCACGTGTTTTTACTCGACTAGCCTGCGGGATGCATCCTCTCGCACGTGTTTTTACTCGACTAGCCTGCGGGATGCATCCTCTCGCACGTGTTTTTGCTCGACTAGCCATGCGCATCCCAAAAAACCTGCGCATGCGCATCCCAAAAAACCCTGCGCATGCGCATCCCAAAAAACCTGCGCATGCGCATCCCAAAAAACCTGCGCATGCGCATCCCACAAAACCTGCGTATGCGCATCCCACAAAACCTCGCACGTGTTTTTACTCGACTAGCCTGCGGGATGCATCCTCTCGCACGTGTTTTTACTCGACTAGCCTGCGGGATGCATCCTCTCGCACGTGTTTTTGCTCGACTAGCCATGCGCATCCCAAAAAACCTGCACATGCGCATCCCAAAAAACCTGCGCATGCGCATCCCACAAAACCTCGCACGTGTTTTTACTCGACTAGCCTGCGGGATGCATCCTCTCGCACGTGTTTTTGCTCGGCTAGCCATGCGCATCCCAAAAAACCTGCGCATGCGCATCCCACAAAACCTGCGCATGCGCATCCCACAAAACCTCGCACGTGTTTTTACTCGACTAGCCTGCGGGAAGCATCCTCTCGCACGTGTTTTTACTCGACTAGCCTGCGGAATGCATCCTCTCGCACGTGTTTTTACTCGACTAGCCTGCGGGATGCATCCTCTCGCACGTGTTTTTGCTCGACTAGCCATGCGCATCCCACAAAACCTGCGCATGCGCATCCCACAAAACCTCGCACGTGTTTGTGCTCGACTAGCCTGCGGGATGCATCCTTTCGCACGTGTTTTTACTCGACTAGCCTGCGGGATGCATCCTCTCGCACGTGTTTTTACTCGACTAGCCTGCGGGATGCATCCTCTCGCACGTGTTTTTACTCGACTACCCTGCGGGATGCATCCTCTCGCACGTGTTTTTGCTCGACTAGCCATGCGCATCCCAAAAAACCTGCGCATGCGCATCCCACAAAACCTGCGCATGCGCATCCCACAAAACCTCGCACGTGTTTTTACTCGACTAGCCTGCGGGATGCATCCTCTCGCACGTGTTTTGCTCGACTAGCCATGCGCATCCCAAAAAACCTGCGCATGCGCATCCCAAAAAACCTGCGCATGCGCATCCCAAAAAACCTGCGCATGCGCATCCCAAAAAACCTGCGCATGCGCATCCCACAAAACCTGCGTATGCGCATCCCACAAAACCTCGCACGTGTTTTTACTCGACTAGCCTGCGGGATGCATCCTCTCGCACGTGTTTTTGCTCGACTAGCCATGCGCATCCCAAAAAACCTGCGCATGCGCATCCCAAAAAACCTGCGCATGCGCATCCCACAAAACCTGCGTATGCGCATCCCACAAAACCTCGCACGTGTTTTTACTCGACTAGCCTGCGGGATGCATCCTCTCGCACGTGTTTTTACTCGACTAGCCTGCGGGATGCATCCTCTCGCACGTGTTTTTGCTCGACTAGCCATGCGCATCCCAAAAAACCTGCACATGCGCATCCCAAAAAACCTGCGCATGCGCATCCCACAAAACCTCGCACGTGTTTTTACTCGACTAGCCTGCGGGATGCATCCTCTCGCACGTGTTTTTGCTCGGCTAGCCTGCGGGATGCATCCTCTCGCACGTGTTTTTACTCGACTAGCCTGCGGGATGCATCCTCTCGCACGTGTTTTTGCTCGACTAGCCATGCGCATCCCACAAAACCTGCGCATGCGCATCCCACAAAACCTCGCACGTGTTTGTGCTCGACTAGCCTGCGGGATGCATCCTTTCGCACGTGTTTTTACTCGACTAGCCTGCGGGATGCATCCTCTCGCACGTGTTTTTACTCGACTAGCCTGCGGGATGCATCCTCTCGCACGTGTTTTTACTCGACTACCCTGCGGGATGCATCCTCTCGCACGTGTTTTTGCTCGACTAGCCATGCGCATCCCAAAAAACCTGCACATGCGCATCCCAAAAAACCTGCGCATGCGCATCCCACAAAACCTCGCACGTGTTTTTACTCGACTAGCCTGCGGGATGCATCCTCTCGCACGTGTTTTTGCTCGGCTAGCCATGCGCATCCCAAAAAACCTGCGCATGCGCATCCCACAAAACCTGCGCATGCGCATCCCACAAAACCTCGCACGTGTTTTTACTCGACTAGCCTGCGGGAAGCATCCTCTCGCACGTGTTTTTACTCGACTAGCCTGCGGAATGCATCCTCTCGCACGTGTTTTTACTCGACTAGCCTGCGGGATGCATCCTCTCGCACGTGTTTTTGCTCGACTAGCCATGCGCATCCCACAAAACCTGCGCATGCGCATCCCACAAAACCTCGCACGTGTTTGTGCTCGACTAGCCTGCGGGATGCATCCTTTCGCACGTGTTTTTACTCGACTAGCCTGCGGGATGCATCCTCTCGCACGTGTTTTTACTCGACTAGCCTGCGGGATGCATCCTCTCGCACGTGTTTTTACTCGACTACCCTGCGGGATGCATCCTCTCGCACGTGTTTTTGCTCGACTAGCCATGCGCATCCCAAAAAACCTGCGCATGCGCATCCCACAAAACCTGCGCATGCGCATCCCACAAAACCTCGCACGTGTTTTTACTCGACTAGCCTGCGGGATGCATCCTCTCGCACGTGTTTTGCTCGACTAGCCATGCGCATCCCAAAAAACCTGCGCATGCGCATCCCAAAAAACCTGCGCATGCGCATCCCAAAAAACCTGCGCATGCGCATCCCAAAAAACCTGCGCATGCGCATCCCACAAAACCTGCGTATGCGCATCCCACAAAACCTCGCACGTGTTTTTACTCGACTAGCCTGCGGGATGCATCCTCTCGCACGTGTTTTTGCTCGACTAGCCATGCGCATCCCAAAAAACCTGCGCATGCGCATCCCAAAAAACCTGCGCATGCGCATCCCAAAAAACCTGCGCATGCGCATCCCACAAAACCTGCGTATGCGCATCCCACAAAACCTCGCACGTGTTTTTACTCGACTAGCCTGCGGGATGCATCCTCTCGCACGTGTTTTTACTCGACTAGCCTGCGGGATGCATCCTCTCGCACGTGTTTTTGCTCGACTAGCCATGCGCATCCCAAAAAACCTGCACATGCGCATCCCAAAAAACCTGCGCATGCGCATCCCACAAAACCTCGCACGTGTTTTTACTCGACTAGCCTGCGGGATGCATCCTCTCGCACGTGTTTTTGCTCGGCTAGCCTGCGGGATGCATCCTCTCGCACGTGTTTTTGCTCGACTAGCCATGCGCATCCCAAAAAACCTGCGCATGCGCATCCCACAAAACCTGCGCATGCGCATCCCACAAAACCTCGCACGTGTTTTTACTCGACTAGCCTGCGGGAAGCATCCTCTCGCACGTGTTTTTACTCGACTAGCCTGCGGGATGCATCCTCTCGCACGTGTTTTTACTCGACTAGCCTGCGGGATGCATCCTCTCGCACGTGTTTTTGCTCGACTAGCCTGCGGGATGCATCCTCTCGCACGTGTTTTTGCTCGACTAGCCATGCGCATCCCAAAAAAACTGCGCATGCGCATCCCACAAAACCTGCGCATGCGCATCCCACAAAACCTCGCACGTGTTTTTACTCGACTAGCCTGCGGGATGCATCCTCTCGCACGTGTTTTTGCTCGGCTAGCCTGCGGGATGCATCCTCTCGCACGTGTTTTTGCTCGACTAGCCATGCGCATCCCAAAAAACCTGCGCATGCGCATCCCACAAAACCTGCGCATGCGCATCCCACAAAACCTCGCACGTGTTTGTGCTCGACTAGCCTGCGGGATGCATCCTTTCGCACGTGTTTTTACTCGACTAGCCTGCGGGATGCATCCTCTCGCACGTGTTTTTACTCGACTAGCCTGCGGGATGCATCCTCTAGCACGTGTTTTTGCTCGACTAGCCATGCGCATCCCAAAAAACCTGCACATGCGCATCCCAAAAAACCTGCGCATGCGCATCCCACAAAACCTCGCACGTGTTTTTACTCGACTAGCCTGCGGGATGCATCCTCTCGCACGTGTTTTTGCTCGGCTAGCCATGCGCATCCCAAAAAACCTGCGCATGCGCATCCCACAAAACCTGCGCATGCGCATCCCACAAAACCTCGCACGTGTTTTTACTCGACTAGCCTGCGGGAAGCATCCTCTCGCACGTGTTTTTACTCGACTAGCCTGCGGGATGCATCCTCTCGCACGTGTTTTTACTCGACTAGCCTGCGGGATGCATCCTCTCGCACGTGTTTTTGCTCGACTAGCCATGCGCATCCCACAAAACCTGCGCATGCGCATCCCACAAAACCTCGCACGTGTTTGTGCTCGACTAGCCTGCGGGATGCATCCTTTCGCACGTGTTTTTACTCGACTAGCCTGCGGGATGCATCCTCTCGCACGTGTTTTTACTCGACTAGCCTGCGGGATGCATCCTCTCGCACGTGTTTTTACTCGACTACCCTGCGGGATGCATCCTCTCGCACGTGTTTTTGCTCGACTAGCCATGCGCATCCCAAAAAACCTGCGCATGCGCATCCCACAAAACCTGCGCATGCGCATCCCACAAAACCTCGCACGTGTTTTTACTCGACTAGCCTGCGGGATGCATCCTCTCGCACGTGTTTTGCTCGACTAGCCATGCGCATCCCAAAAAACCTGCGCATGCGCATCCCAAAAAACCTGCGCATGCGCATCCCAAAAAACCTGCGCATGCGCATCCCAAAAAACCTGCGCATGCGCATCCCAAAAAACCTGCGCATGCGCATCCCACAAAACCTGCGTATGCGCATCCCACAAAACCTCGCACGTGTTTTTACTCGACTAGCCTGCGGGATGCATCCTCTCGCACGTGTTTTTGCTCGACTAGCCATGCGCATCCCAAAAAACCTGCGCATGCGCATCCCAAAAAACCTGCGCATGCGCATCCCAAAAAACCTGCGCATGCGCATCCCACAAAACCTGCGTATGCGCATCCCACAAAACCTCGCACGTGTTTTTACTCGACTAGCCTGCGGGATGCATCCTCTCGCACGTGTTTTTACTCGACTAGCCTGCGGGATGCATCCTCTCGCACGTGTTTTTGCTCGACTAGCCATGCGCATCCCAAAAAACCTGCACATGCGCATCCCAAAAAACCTGCGAATGCGCATCCCACAAAACCTCGCACGTGTTTTTACTCGACTAGCCTGCGGGATGCATCCTCTCGCACGTGTTTTTGCTCGGCTAGCCTGCGGGATGCATCCTCTCGCACGTGTTTTTGCTCGACTAGCCATGCGCATCCCAAAAAACCTGCGCATGCGCATCCCACAAAACCTGCGCATGCGCATCCCACAAAACCTCGCACGTGTTTTTACTCGACTAGCCTGCGGGAAGCATCCTCTCGCACGTGTTTTTACTCGACTAGCCTGCGGGATGCATCCTCTCGCACGTGTTTTTACTCGACTAGCCTGCGGGAAGCATCCACTCGCACGTGTTTTTACTCGACTAGCCTGCGGGATGCATCCTCTCGCACGTGTTTTTACTCGACTAGCCTGCGGGATGCATCCTCTCGCACGTGTTTTTGCTCGACTAGCCATGCGCATCCCACAAAACCTGCGCATGCGCATCCCACAAAACCTCGCACGTGTTTGTGCTCGACTAGCCTGCGGGATGCATCCTTTCGCACGTGTTTTTACTCGACTAGCCTGCGGGATGCATCCTCTCGCACGTGTTTTTACTCGACTAGCCTGCGGGATGCATCCTCTCGCACGTGTTTTTACTCGACTACCCTGCGGGATGCATCCTCTCGCACGTGTTTTTGCTCGACTAGCCATGCGCATCCCAAAAAACCTGCGCATGCGCATCCCACAAAACCTGCGCATGCGCATCCCACAAAACCTCGCACGTGTTTTTACTCGACTAGCCTGCGGGATGCATCCTCTCGCACGTGTTTTGCTCGACTAGCCATGCGCATCCCAAAAAACCTGCGCATGCGCATCCCAAAAAACCTGCGCATGCGCATCCCAAAAAACCTGCGCATGCGCATCCCAAAAAACCTGCGCATGCGCATCCCACAAAACCTGCGTATGCGCATCCCACAAAACCTCGCACGTGTTTTTACTCGACTAGCCTGCGGGATGCATCCTCTCGCACGTGTTTTTGCTCGACTAGCCATGCGCATCCCAAAAAACCTGCGCATGCGCATCCCAAAAAACCTGCGCATGCGCATCCCAAAAAACCTGCGCATGCGCATCCCACAAAACCTGCGTATGCGCATCCCACAAAACCTCGCACGTGTTTTTACTCGACTAGCCTGCGGGATGCATCCTCTCGCACGTGTTTTTACTCGACTAGCCTGCGGGATGCATCCTCTCGCACGTGTTTTTGCTCGACTAGCCATGCGCATCCCAAAAAACCTGCACATGCGCATCCCAAAAAACCTGCGCATGCGCATCCCACAAAACCTCGCACGTGTTTTTACTCGACTAGCCTGCGGGATGCATCCTCTCGCACGTGTTTTTGCTCGGCTAGCCTGCGGGATGCATCCTCTCGCACGTGTTTTTGCTCGACTAGCCATGCGCATCCCAAAAAACCTGCGCATGCGCATCCCACAAAACCTGCGCATGCGCATCCCACAAAACCTCGCACGTGTTTTTACTCGACTAGCCTGCGGGAAGCATCCTCTCGCACGTGTTTTTACTCGACTAGCCTGCGGGATGCATCCTCTCGCACGTGTTTTTACTCGACTAGCCTGCGGGATGCATCCTCTCGCACGTGTTTTTGCTCGACTAGCCTGCGGGATGCATCCTCTCGCACGTGTTTTTGCTCGACTAGCCATGCGCATCCCAAAAAAACTGCGCATGCGCATCCCACAAAACCTGCGCATGCGCATCCCACAAAACCTCGCACGTGTTTTTACTCGACTAGCCTGCGGGATGCATCCTCTCGCACGTGTTTTTGCTCGGCTAGCCTGCGGGATGCATCCTCTCGCACGTGTTTTTGCTCGACTAGCCATGCGCATCCCAAAAAACCTGCGCATGCGCATCCCACAAAACCTGCGCATGCGCATCCCACAAAACCTCGCACGTGTTTGTGCTCGACTAGCCTGCGGGATGCATCCTTTCGCACGTGTTTTTACTCGACTAGCCTGCGGGATGCATCCTCTCGCACGTGTTTTTACTCGACTAGCCTGCGGGATGCATCCTCTAGCACGTGTTTTTGCTCGACTAGCCATGCGCATCCCAAAAAACCTGCACATGCGCATCCCAAAAAACCTGCGCATGCGCATCCCACAAAACCTCGCACGTGTTTTTACTCGACTAGCCTGCGGGATGCATCCTCTCGCACGTGTTTTTGCTCGGCTAGCCATGCGCATCCCAAAAAACCTGCGCATGCGCACCCCACAAAACCTGCGCATGCGCATCCCACAAAACCTCGCACGTGTTTTTACTCGACTAGCCTGCGGGAAGCATCCTCTCGCACGTGTTTTTACTCGACTAGCCTGCGGGATGCATCCTCTCGCACGTGTTTTTACTCGACTAGCCTGCGGGATGCATCCTCTCGCACGTGTTTTTGCTCGACTAGCCATGCGCATCCCACAAAACCTGCGCATGCGCATCCCACAAAACCTCGCACGTGTTTGTGCTCGACTAGCCTGCGGGATGCATCCTTTCGCACGTGTTTTTACTCGACTAGCCTGCGGGATGCATCCTCTCGCACGTGTTTTTACTCGACTAGCCTGCGGGATGCATCCTCTCGCACGTGTTTTTACTCGACTACCCTGCGGGATGCATCCTCTCGCACGTGTTTTTGCTCGACTAGCCATGCGCATCCCAAAAAACCTGCGCATGCGCATCCCACAAAACCTGCGCATGCGCATCCCACAAAACCTCGCACGTGTTTTTACTCGACTAGCCTGCGGGATGCATCCTCTCGCACGTGTTTTGCTCGACTAGCCATGCGCATCCCAAAAAACCTGCGCATGCGCATCCCAAAAAACCTGCGCATGCGCATCCCAAAAAACCTGCGCATGCGCATCCCACAAAACCTGCGTATGCGCATCCCACAAAACCTCGCACGTGTTTTTACTCGACTAGCCTGCGGGATGCATCCTCTCGCACGTGTTTTTGCTCGACTAGCCATGCGCATCCCAAAAAACCTGCGCATGCGCATCCCAAAAAACCTGCGCATGCGCATCCCAAAAAACCTGCGCATGCGCATCCCACAAAACCTGCGTATGCGCATCCCACAAAACCTCGCACGTGTTTTTACTCGACTAGCCTGCGGGATGCATCCTCTCGCACGTGTTTTTACTCGACTAGCCTGCGGGATGCATCCTCTCGCACGTGTTTTTGCTCGACTAGCCATGCGCATCCCAAAAAACCTGCACATGCGCATCCCAAAAAACCTGCGCATGCGCATCCCACAAAACCTCGCACGTGTTTTTACTCGACTAGCCTGCGGGATGCATCCTCTCGCACGTGTTTTTGCTCGGCTAGCCTGCGGGATGCATCCTCTCGCACGTGTTTTTGCTCGACTAGCCATGCGCATCCCAAAAAACCTGCGCATGCGCATCCCACAAAACCTGCGCATGCGCATCCCACAAAACCTCGCACGTGTTTTTACTCGACTAGCCTGCGGGAAGCATCCTCTCGCACGTGTTTTTACTCGACTAGCCTGCGGGATGCATCCTCTCGCACGTGTTTTTACTCGACTAGCCTGCGGGATGCATCCTCTCGCACGTGTTTTTGCTCGACTAGCCTGCGGGATGCATCCTCTCGCACGTGTTTTTGCTCGACTAGCCATGCGCATCCCAAAAAAACTGCGCATGCGCATCCCACAAAACCTGCGCATGCGCATCCCACAAAACCTCGCACGTGTTTTTACTCGACTAGCCTGCGGGATGCATCCTCTCGCACGTGTTTTTGGTCGGCTAGCCTGCGGGATGCATCCTCTCGCACGTGTTTTTGCTCGACTAGCCATGCGCATCCCAAAAAACCTGCGCATGCGCATCCCACAAAACCTGCGCATGCGCATCCCACAAAACCTCGCACGTGTTTGTGCTCGACTAGCCTGCGGGATGCATCCTTTCGCACGTGTTTTTACTCGACTAGCCTGCGGGATGCATCCTCTCGCACGTGTTTTTACTCGACTAGCCTGCGGGATGCATCCTCTCGCACGTGTTTTTACTCGACTACCCTGCGGGATGCATCCTCTCGCACGTGTGTTTGCTCGACTAGCCATGCGCATCCCAAAAAACCGGCGCATGCGCATCCCACAAAACCTGCGCATGCGCATCCCACAAAACCTCGCACGTGTTTTTACTCGACTAGCCTGCGGGATGCATCCTCTCGCACGTGTTTTTACTCGACTAGCCTGCGGGATGCATCCTCTCGCACGTGTTTTTACTCGACTACCCTGCGGGATGCATCCTCTCGCACGTGTTTTTACTCGACTAGCCTGCAGGATGCTTCCTCTCGCACGTGTTTTTACTCGACTAGCCTGCGGGATGCATCCTCTCGCACGTGTTTTTACTCGACTAGCCTGCGGGATGCATCCTCTCGCACGTGTTTTTACTCGACTACCCTGCGGGATGCATCCTCTCGCACGTGTTTTTGCTCGACTAGCCATGCGCATCCCAAAAAACCTGCACATGCGCATCCCAAAAAACCTGCGCATGCGCATCCCACAAAACCTCGCACGTGTTTTTACTCGACTAGCCTGCGGGATGCATCCTCTCGCACGTGTTTTTGCTCGGCTAGCCTGCGGGATGCATCCTCTCGCACGTGTTTTTGCTCGACTAGCCATGCGCATCCCAAAAAACCTGCGCATGCGCATCCCACAAAACCTGCGCATGCGCATCCCACAAAACCTCGCACGTGTTTTTACTCGACTAGCCTGCGGGAAGCATCCTCTCGCACGTGTTTTTACTCGACTAGCCTGCGGGATGCATCCTCTCGCACGTGTTTTTACTCGACTAGCCTGCGGGATGCATCCTCTCGCACGTGTTTTTGCTCGACTAGCCATGCGCATCCCACAAAACCTGCGCATGCGCATCCCACAAAACCTCGCACGTGTTTGTGCTCGACTAGCCTGCGGGATGCATCCTTTCGCACGTGTTTTTACTCGACTAGCCTGCGGGATGCATCCTCTCGCACGTGTTTTTACTCGACTAGCCTGCGGGATGCATCCTCTCGCACGTGTTTTTACTCGACTACCCTGCGGGATGCATCCTCTCGCACCTGTTTTTGCTCGACTAGCCATGCGCATCCCAAAAAACCTGCGCATGCGCATCCCACAAAACCTGCGCATGCGCATCCCACAAAACCTCGCACGTGTTTTTACTCGACTAGCCTGCGGGATGCATCCTCTCGCACGTGTTTTTACTCGACTAGCCTGCGGGATGCATCCTCTCGCACGTGTTTTTACTCGACTACCCTGCGGGATGCATCCTCTCGCACGTGTTTTTGCTCGACTAGCCATGCGCATCCCAAAAAACCTGCGCATGCGCATCCCACAAAACCTGCGCATGCGCATCCCACAAAACCTCGCACGTGTTTTTACTCGACTAGCCTGCGGGAAGCATCCTCTCGCACGTGTTTTTACTCGACTAGCCTGCGGGATGCATCCTCTCGCACGTGTTTTTACTCGACTAGCCTGCGGGATGCATCCTCTCGCACGTGTTTTTGCTCGACTAGCCTGCGGGATGCATCCTCTCGCACGTGTTTTTGCTCGACTAGCCATGCGCATCCCAAAAAAACTGCGCATGCGCATCCCACAAAACCTGCGCATGCGCATCCCACAAAACCTCGCACGTGTTTTTACTCGACTAGCCTGCGGGATGCATCCTCTCGCACGTGTTTTTGCTCGGCTAGCCTGCGGGATGCATACTCTCGCACGTGTTTTTGCTCGACTAGCCATGCGCATCCCAAAAAACCTGCGCATGCGCATCCCAAAAAACCTGCGCATGCGCATCCCATAAAACCTGCGCATGCGCATCCCACAAAACCTGCGTATGCGCATCCCACAAAACCTCGCACGTGTTTTTACTCGACTAGCCTGCGGGATGCATCCTCTCGCACGTGTTTTTGCTCGACTAGCCATGCGCATCCCAAAAAACCTGCACATGCGCATCCCAAAAAACCTGCGCATGCGCATCCCACAAAACCTCGCACGTGTTTTTACTCGACTAGCCTGCGGGATGCATCCTCTCGCACGTGTTTTTGCTCGGCTAGCCTGCGGGATGCATCCTCTCGCACGTGTTTTTGCTCGACTAGCCATGCGCATCCCAAAAAACCTGCGCATGCGCATCCCACAAAACCTGCGCATGCGCATCCCACAAAACCTCGCACGTGTTTTTACTCGACTAGCCTGCGGGAAGCATCCTCTCGCACGTGTTTTTACTCGACTAGCCTGCGGGATGCATCCTCTCGCACGTGTTTTTACTCGACTAGCCTGCGGGATGCATCCTCTCGCACGTGTTTTTGCTCGACTAGCCTGCGGGATGCATCCTCTCGCACGTGTTTTTGCTCGACTAGCCATGCGCATCCCAAAAAAACTGCGCATGCGCATCCCACAAAACCTGCGCATGCGCATCCCACAAAACCTCGCACGTGTTTTTACTCGACTAGCCTGCGGGATGCATCCTCTCGCACGTGTTTTTGCTCGGCTAGCCTGCGGGATGCATCCTCTCGCACGTGTTTTTGCTCGACTAGCCATGCGCATCCCAAAAAACCTGCGCATGCGCATCCCACAAAACCTGCGCATGCGCATCCCACAAAACCTCGCACGTGTTTGTGCTCGACTAGCCTGCGGGATGCATCCTTTCGCACGTGTTTTTACTCGACTAGCCTGCGGGATGCATCCTCTCGCACGTGTTTTTACTCGACTAGCCTGCGGGATGCATCCTCTAGCACGTGTTTTTGCTCGACTAGCCATGCGCATCCCAAAAAACCTGCACATGCGCATCCCAAAAAACCTGCGCATGCGCATCCCACAAAACCTCGCACGTGTTTTTACTCGACTAGCCTGCGGGATGCATCCTCTCGCACGTGTTTTTGCTCGGCTAGCCATGCGCATCCCAAAAAACCTGCGCATGCGCACCCCACAAAACCTGCGCATGCGCATCCCACAAAACCTCGCACGTGTTTTTACTCGACTAGCCTGCGGGAAGCATCCTCTCGCACGTGTTTTTACTCGACTAGCCTGCGGGATGCATCCTCTCGCACGTGTTTTTACTCGACTAGCCTGCGGGATGCATCCTCTCGCACGTGTTTTTGCTCGACTAGCCATGCGCATCCCACAAAACCTGCGCATGCGCATCCCACAAAACCTCGCACGTGTTTGTGCTCGACTAGCCTGCGGGATGCATCCTTTCGCACGTGTTTTTACTCGACTAGCCTGCGGGATGCATCCTCTCGCACGTGTTTTTACTCGACTAGCCTGCGGGATGCATCCTCTCGCACGTGTTTTTACTCGACTACCCTGCGGGATGCATCCTCTCGCACGTGTTTTTGCTCGACTAGCCATGCGCATCCCAAAAAACCTGCGCATGCGCATCCCACAAAACCTGCGCATGCGCATCCCACAAAACCTCGCACGTGTTTTTACTCGACTAGCCTGCGGGATGCATCCTCTCGCACGTGTTTTGCTCGACTAGCCATGCGCATCCCAAAAAACCTGCGCATGCGCATCCCAAAAAACCTGCGCATGCGCATCCCAAAAAACCTGCGCATGCGCATCCCACAAAACCTGCGTATGCGCATCCCACAAAACCTCGCACGTGTTTTTACTCGACTAGCCTGCGGGATGCATCCTCTCGCACGTGTTTTTGCTCGACTAGCCATGCGCATCCCAAAAAACCTGCGCATGCGCATCCCAAAAAACCTGCGCATGCGCATCCCAAAAAACCTGCGCATGCGCATCCCACAAAACCTGCGTATGCGCATCCCACAAAACCTCGCACGTGTTTTTACTCGACTAGCCTGCGGGATGCATCCTCTCGCACGTGTTTTTACTCGACTAGCCTGCGGGATGCATCCTCTCGCACGTGTTTTTGCTCGACTAGCCATGCGCATCCCAAAAAACCTGCACATGCGCATCCCAAAAAACCTGCGCATGCGCATCCCACAAAACCTCGCACGTGTTTTTACTCGACTAGCCTGCGGGATGCATCCTCTCGCACGTGTTTTTGCTCGGCTAGCCTGCGGGATGCATCCTCTCGCACGTGTTTTTGCTCGACTAGCCATGCGCATCCCAAAAAACCTGCGCATGCGCATCCCACAAAACCTGCGCATGCGCATCCCACAAAACCTCGCACGTGTTTTTACTCGACTAGCCTGCGGGAAGCATCCTCTCGCACGTGTTTTTACTCGACTAGCCTGCGGGATGCATCCTCTCGCACGTGTTTTTACTCGACTAGCCTGCGGGATGCATCCTCTCGCACGTGTTTTTGCTCGACTAGCCTGCGGGATGCATCCTCTCGCACGTGTTTTTGCTCGGCTAGCCTGCGGGATGCATCCTCTCGCACGTGTTTTTGCTCGACTAGCCATGCGCATCCCAAAAAACCTGCGCATGCGCATCCCACAAAACCTGCGCATGCGCATCCCACAAAACCTCGCACGTGTTTGTGCTCGACTAGCCTGCGGGATGCATCCTTTCGCACGTGTTTTTACTCGACTAGCCTGCGGGATGCATCCTCTCGCACGTGTTTTTACTCGACTAGCCTGCGGGATGCATCCTCTAGCACGTGTTTTTGCTCGACTAGCCATGCGCATCCCAAAAAACCTGCACATGCGCATCCCAAAAAACCTGCGCATGCGCATCCCACAAAACCTCGCACGTGTTTTTACTCGACTAGCCTGCGGGATGCATCCTCTCGCACGTGTTTTTGCTCGGCTAGCCATGCGCATCCCAAAAAACCTGCGCATGCGCACCCCACAAAACCTGCGCATGCGCATCCCACAAAACCTCGCACGTGTTTTTACTCGACTAGCCTGCGGGAAGCATCCTCTCGCACGTGTTTTTACTCGACTAGCCTGCGGGATGCATCCTCTCGCACGTGTTTTTACTCGACTAGCCTGCGGGATGCATCCTCTCGCACGTGTTTTTGCTCGACTAGCCATGCGCATCCCACAAAACCTGCGCATGCGCATCCCACAAAACCTCGCACGTGTTTGTGCTCGACTAGCCTGCGGGATGCATCCTTTCGCACGTGTTTTTACTCGACTAGCCTGCGGGATGCATCCTCTCGCACGTGTTTTTACTCGACTAGCCTGCGGGATGCATCCTCTCGCACGTGTTTTTACTCGACTACCCTGCGGGATGCATCCTCTCGCACGTGTTTTTGCTCGACTAGCCATGCGCATCCCAAAAAACCTGCGCATGCGCATCCCACAAAACCTGCGCATGCGCATCCCACAAAACCTCGCACGTGTTTTTACTCGACTAGCCTGCGGGATGCATCCTCTCGCACGTGTTTTGCTCGACTAGCCATGCGCATCCCAAAAAACCTGCGCATGCGCATCCCAAAAAACCTGCGCATGCGCATCCCACAAAACCTGCGTATGCGCATCCCACAAAACCTCGCACGTGTTTTTACTCGACTAGCCTGCGGGATGCATCCTCTCGCACGTGTTTTTGCTCGACTAGCCATGCGCATCCCAAAAAACCTGCGCATGCGCATCCCAAAAAACCTGCGCATGCGCATCCCAAAAAACCTGCGCATGCGCATCCCACAAAACCTGCGTATGCGCATCCCACAAAACCTCGCACGTGTTTTTACTCGACTAGCCTGCGGGATGCATCCTCTCGCACGTGTTTTTACTCGACTAGCCTGCGGGATGCATCCTCTCGCACGTGTTTTTGCTCGACTAGCCATGCGCATCCCAAAAAACCTGCACATGCGCATCCCAAAAAACCTGCGCATGCGCATCCCACAAAACCTCGCACGTGTTTTTACTCGACTAGCCTGCGGGATGCATCCTCTCGCACGTGTTTTTGCTCGGCTAGCCTGCGGGATGCATCCTCTCGCACGTGTTTTTGCTCGACTAGCCATGCGCATCCCAAAAAACCTGCGCATGCGCATCCCACAAAACCTGCGCATGCGCATCCCACAAAACCTCGCACGTGTTTTTACTCGACTAGCCTGCGGGAAGCATCCTCTCGCACGTGTTTTTACTCGACTAGCCTGCGGGATGCATCCTCTCGCACGTGTTTTTACTCGACTAGCCTGCGGGATGCATCCTCTCGCACGTGTTTTTGCTCGACTAGCCTGCGGGATGCATCCTCTCGCACGTGTTTTTGCTCGACTAGCCATGCGCATCCCAAAAAAACTGCGCATGCGCATCCCACAAAACCTGCGCATGCGCATCCCACAAAACCTCGCACGTGTTTTTACTCGACTAGCCTGCGGGATGCATCCTCTCGCACGTGTTTTTGGTCGGCTAGCCTGCGGGATGCATCCTCTCGCACGTGTTTTTGCTCGACTAGCCATGCGCATCCCAAAAAACCTGCGCATGCGCATCCCACAAAACCTGCGCATGCGCATCCCACAAAACCTCGCACGTGTTTGTGCTCGACTAGCCTGCGGGATGCATCCTTTCGCACGTGTTTTTACTCGACTAGCCTGCGGGATGCATCCTCTCGCACGTGTTTTTACTCGACTAGCCTGCGGGATGCATCCTCTCGCACGTGTTTTTACTCGACTACCCTGCGGGATGCATCCTCTCGCACGTGTGTTTGCTCGACTAGCCATGCGCATCCCAAAAAACCGGCGCATGCGCATCCCACAAAACCTGCGCATGCGCATCCCACAAAACCTCGCACGTGTTTTTACTCGACTAGCCTGCGGGATGCATCCTCTCGCACGTGTTTTTACTCGACTAGCCTGCGGGATGCATCCTCTCGCACGTGTTTTTACTCGACTACCCTGCGGGATGCATCCTCTCGCACGTGTTTTTACTCGACTAGCCTGCAGGATGCTTCCTCTCGCACGTGTTTTTACTCGACTAGCCTGCGGGATGCATCCTCTCGCACGTGTTTTTACTCGACTAGCCTGCGGGATGCATCCTCTCGCACGTGTTTTTACTCGACTACCCTGCGGGATGCATCCTCTCGCACGTGTTTTTGCTCGACTAGCCATGCGCATCCCAAAAAACCTGCACATGCGCATCCCAAAAAACCTGCGCATGCGCATCCCACAAAACCTCGCACGTGTTTTTACTCGACTAGCCTGCGGGATGCATCCTCTCGCACGTGTTTTTGCTCGGCTAGCCTGCGGGATGCATCCTCTCGCACGTGTTTTTGCTCGACTAGCCATGCGCATCCCAAAAAACCTGCGCATGCGCATCCCACAAAACCTGCGCATGCGCATCCCACAAAACCTCGCACGTGTTTTTACTCGACTAGCCTGCGGGAAGCATCCTCTCGCACGTGTTTTTACTCGACTAGCCTGCGGGATGCATCCTCTCGCACGTGTTTTTACTCGACTAGCCTGCGGGATGCATCCTCTCGCACGTGTTTTTGCTCGACTAGCCATGCGCATCCCACAAAACCTGCGCATGCGCATCCCACAAAACCTCGCACGTGTTTGTGCTCGACTAGCCTGCGGGATGCATCCTTTCGCACGTGTTTTTACTCGACTAGCCTGCGGGATGCATCCTCTCGCACGTGTTTTTACTCGACTAGCCTGCGGGATGCATCCTCTCGCACGTGTTTTTACTCGACTACCCTGCGGGATGCATCCTCTCGCACCTGTTTTTGCTCGACTAGCCATGCGCATCCCAAAAAACCTGCGCATGCGCATCCCACAAAACCTGCGCATGCGCATCCCACAAAACCTCGCACGTGTTTTTACTCGACTAGCCTGCGGGATGCATCCTCTCGCACGTGTTTTTACTCGACTAGCCTGCGGGATGCATCCTCTCGCACGTGTTTTTACTCGACTACCCTGCGGGATGCATCCTCTCGCACGTGTTTTTGCTCGACTAGCCATGCGCATCCCAAAAAACCTGCGCATGCGCATCCCACAAAACCTGCGCATGCGCATCCCACAAAACCTCGCACGTGTTTTTACTCGACTAGCCTGCGGGAAGCATCCTCTCGCACGTGTTTTTACTCGACTAGCCTGCGGGATGCATCCTCTCGCACGTGTTTTTACTCGACTAGCCTGCGGGATGCATCCTCTCGCACGTGTTTTTGCTCGACTAGCCTGCGGGATGCATCCTCTCGCACGTGTTTTTGCTCGACTAGCCATGCGCATCCCAAAAAAACTGCGCATGCGCATCCCACAAAACCTGCGCATGCGCATCCCACAAAACCTCGCACGTGTTTTTACTCGACTAGCCTGCGGGATGCATCCTCTCGCACGTGTTTTTGCTCGGCTAGCCTGCGGGATGCATACTCTCGCACGTGTTTTTGCTCGACTAGCCATGCGCATCCCAAAAAACCTGCGCATGCGCATCCCAAAAAACCTGCGCATGCGCATCCCATAAAACCTGCGCATGCGCATCCCACAAAACCTGCGTATGCGCATCCCACAAAACCTCGCACGTGTTTTTACTCGACTAGCCTGCGGGATGCATCCTCTCGCACGTGTTTTTGCTCGACTAGCCATGCGCATCCCAAAAAACCTGCACATGCGCATCCCAAAAAACCTGCGCATGCGCATCCCACAAAACCTCGCACGTGTTTTTACTCGACTAGCCTGCGGGATGCATCCTCTCGCACGTGTTTTTGCTCGGCTAGCCTGCGGGATGCATCCTCTCGCACGTGTTTTTGCTCGACTAGCCATGCGCATCCCAAAAAACCTGCGCATGCGCATCCCACAAAACCTGCGCATGCGCATCCCACAAAACCTCGCACGTGTTTTTACTCGACTAGCCTGCGGGAAGCATCCTCTCGCACGTGTTTTTACTCGACTAGCCTGCGGGATGCATCCTCTCGCACGTGTTTTTACTCGACTAGCCTGCGGGATGCATCCTCTCGCACGTGTTTTTGCTCGACTAGCCTGCGGGATGCATCCTCTCGCACGTGTTTTTGCTCGACTAGCCATGCGCATCCCAAAAAAACTGCGCATGCGCATCCCACAAAACCTGCGCATGCGCATCCCACAAAACCTCGCACGTGTTTTTACTCGACTAGCCTGCGGGATGCATCCTCTCGCACGTGTTTTTGCTCGGCTAGCCTGCGGGATGCATCCTCTCGCACGTGTTTTTGCTCGACTAGCCATGCGCATCCCAAAAAACCTGCGCATGCGCATCCCACAAAACCTGCGCATGCGCATCCCACAAAACCTCGCACGTGTTTGTGCTCGACTAGCCTGCGGGATGCATCCTTTCGCACGTGTTTTTACTCGACTAGCCTGCGGGATGCATCCTCTCGCACGTGTTTTTACTCGACTAGCCTGCGGGATGCATCCTCTAGCACGTGTTTTTGCTCGACTAGCCATGCGCATCCCAAAAAACCTGCACATGCGCATCCCAAAAAACCTGCGCATGCGCATCCCACAAAACCTCGCACGTGTTTTTACTCGACTAGCCTGCGGGATGCATCCTCTCGCACGTGTTTTTGCTCGGCTAGCCATGCGCATCCCAAAAAACCTGCGCATGCGCACCCCACAAAACCTGCGCATGCGCATCCCACAAAACCTCGCACGTGTTTTTACTCGACTAGCCTGCGGGAAGCATCCTCTCGCACGTGTTTTTACTCGACTAGCCTGCGGGATGCATCCTCTCGCACGTGTTTTTACTCGACTAGCCTGCGGGATGCATCCTCTCGCACGTGTTTTTGCTCGACTAGCCATGCGCATCCCACAAAACCTGCGCATGCGCATCCCACAAAACCTCGCACGTGTTTGTGCTCGACTAGCCTGCGGGATGCATCCTTTCGCACGTGTTTTTACTCGACTAGCCTGCGGGATGCATCCTCTCGCACGTGTTTTTACTCGACTAGCCTGCGGGATGCATCCTCTCGCACGTGTTTTTACTCGACTACCCTGCGGGATGCATCCTCTCGCACGTGTTTTTGCTCGACTAGCCATGCGCATCCCAAAAAACCTGCGCATGCGCATCCCACAAAACCTGCGCATGCGCATCCCACAAAACCTCGCACGTGTTTTTACTCGACTAGCCTGCGGGATGCATCCTCTCGCACGTGTTTTGCTCGACTAGCCATGCGCATCCCAAAAAACCTGCGCATGCGCATCCCAAAAAACCTGCGCATGCGCATCCCAAAAAACCTGCGCATGCGCATCCCACAAAACCTGCGTATGCGCATCCCACAAAACCTCGCACGTGTTTTTACTCGACTAGCCTGCGGGATGCATCCTCTCGCACGTGTTTTTGCTCGACTAGCCATGCGCATCCCAAAAAACCTGCGCATGCGCATCCCAAAAAACCTGCGCATGCGCATCCCAAAAAACCTGCGCATGCGCATCCCACAAAACCTGCGTATGCGCATCCCACAAAACCTCGCACGTGTTTTTACTCGACTAGCCTGCGGGATGCATCCTCTCGCACGTGTTTTTACTCGACTAGCCTGCGGGATGCATCCTCTCGCACGTGTTTTTGCTCGACTAGCCATGCGCATCCCAAAAAACCTGCACATGCGCATCCCAAAAAACCTGCGCATGCGCATCCCACAAAACCTCGCACGTGTTTTTACTCGACTAGCCTGCGGGATGCATCCTCTCGCACGTGTTTTTGCTCGGCTAGCCTGCGGGATGCATCCTCTCGCACGTGTTTTTGCTCGACTAGCCATGCGCATCCCAAAAAACCTGCGCATGCGCATCCCACAAAACCTGCGCATGCGCATCCCACAAAACCTCGCACGTGTTTTTACTCGACTAGCCTGCGGGAAGCATCCTCTCGCACGTGTTTTTACTCGACTAGCCTGCGGGATGCATCCTCTCGCACGTGTTTTTACTCGACTAGCCTGCGGGATGCATCCTCTCGCACGTGTTTTTGCTCGACTAGCCTGCGGGATGCATCCTCTCGCACGTGTTTTTGCTCGACTAGCCATGCGCATCCCAAAAAAACTGCGCATGCGCATCCCACAAAACCTGCGCATGCGCATCCCACAAAACCTCGCACGTGTTTTTACTCGACTAGCCTGCGGGATGCATCCTCTCGCACGTGTTTTTGGTCGGCTAGCCTGCGGGATGCATCCTCTCGCACGTGTTTTTGCTCGACTAGCCATGCGCATCCCAAAAAACCTGCGCATGCGCATCCCACAAAACCTGCGCATGCGCATCCCACAAAACCTCGCACGTGTTTGTGCTCGACTAGCCTGCGGGATGCATCCTTTCGCACGTGTTTTTACTCGACTAGCCTGCGGGATGCATCCTCTCGCACGTGTTTTTACTCGACTAGCCTGCGGGATGCATCCTCTCGCACGTGTTTTTACTCGACTACCCTGCGGGATGCATCCTCTCGCACGTGTGTTTGCTCGACTAGCCATGCGCATCCCAAAAAACCGGCGCATGCGCATCCCACAAAACCTGCGCATGCGCATCCCACAAAACCTCGCACGTGTTTTTACTCGACTAGCCTGCGGGATGCATCCTCTCGCACGTGTTTTTACTCGACTAGCCTGCGGGATGCATCCTTTCGCACGTGTTTTTACTCGACTAGCCTGCGGGATGCATCCTCTCGCACGTGTTTTTACTCGACTAGCCTGCGGGATGCATCCTCTCGCACGTGTTTTTACTCGACTACCCTGCGGGATGCATCCTCTCGCACGTGTTTTTGCTCGACTAGCCATGCGCATCCCAAAAAACCTGCGCATGCGCATCCCACAAAACCTGCGCATGCGCATCCCACAAAACCTCGCACGTGTTTTTACTCGACTAGCCTGCGGGATGCATCCTCTCGCACGTGTTTTGCTCGACTAGCCATGCGCATCCCAAAAAACCTGCGCATGCGCATCCCAAAAAACCTGCGCATGCGCATCCCAAAAAACCTGCGCATGCGCATCCCACAAAACCTGCGTATGCGCATCCCACAAAACCTCGCACGTGTTTTTACTCGACTAGCCTGCGGGATGCATCCTCTCGCACGTGTTTTTGCTCGACTAGCCATGCGCATCCCAAAAAACCTGCGCATGCGCATCCCAAAAAACCTGCGCATGCGCATCCCAAAAAACCTGCGCATGCGCATCCCACAAAACCTGCGTATGCGCATCCCACAAAACCTCGCACGTGTTTTTACTCGACTAGCCTGCGGGATGCATCCTCTCGCACGTGTTTTTACTCGACTAGCCTGCGGGATGCATCCTCTCGCACGTGTTTTTGCTCGACTAGCCATGCGCATCCCAAAAAACCTGCACATGCGCATCCCAAAAAACCTGCGCATGCGCATCCCACAAAACCTCGCACGTGTTTTTACTCGACTAGCCTGCGGGATGCATCCTCTCGCACGTGTTTTTGCTCGGCTAGCCTGCGGGATGCATCCTCTCGCACGTGTTTTTGCTCGACTAGCCATGCGCATCCCAAAAAACCTGCGCATGCGCATCCCACAAAACCTGCGCATGCGCATCCCACAAAACCTCGCACGTGTTTTTACTCGACTAGCCTGCGGGAAGCATCCTCTCGCACGTGTTTTTACTCGACTAGCCTGCGGGATGCATCCTCTCGCACGTGTTTTTACTCGACTAGCCTGCGGGATGCATCCTCTCGCACGTGTTTTTGCTCGACTAGCCTGCGGGATGCATCCTCTCGCACGTGTTTTTGCTCGACTAGCCATGCGCATCCCAAAAAAACTGCGCATGCGCATCCCACAAAACCTGCGCATGCGCATCCCACAAAACCTCGCACGTGTTTTTACTCGACTAGCCTGCGGGATGCATCCTCTCGCACGTGTTTTTGGTCGGCTAGCCTGCGGGATGCATCCTCTCGCACGTGTTTTTGCTCGACTAGCCATGCGCATCCCAAAAAACCTGCGCATGCGCATCCCACAAAACCTGCGCATGCGCATCCCACAAAACCTCGCACGTGTTTGTGCTCGACTAGCCTGCGGGATGCATCCTTTCGCACGTGTTTTTACTCGACTAGCCTGCGGGATGCATCCTCTCGCACGTGTTTTTACTCGACTAGCCTGCGGGATGCATCCTCTCGCACGTGTTTTTACTCGACTACCCTGCGGGATGCATCCTCTCGCACGTGTGTTTGCTCGACTAGCCATGCGCATCCCAAAAAACCGGCGCATGCGCATCCCACAAAACCTGCGCATGCGCATCCCACAAAACCTCGCACGTGTTTTTACTCGACTAGCCTGCGGGATGCATCCTCTCGCACGTGTTTTTACTCGACTAGCCTGCGGGATGCATCCTCTCGCACGTGTTTTTACTCGACTACCCTGCGGGATGCATCCTCTCGCACGTGTTTTTACTCGACTAGCCTGCAGGATGCTTCCTCTCGCACGTGTTTTTACTCGACTAGCCTGCGGGATGCATCCTCTCGCACGTGTTTTTACTCGACTAGCCTGCGGGATGCATCCTCTCGCACGTGTTTTTACTCGACTACCCTGCGGGATGCATCCTCTCGCACGTGTTTTTGCTCGACTAGCCATGCGCATCCCAAAAAACCTGCACATGCGCATCCCAAAAAACCTGCGCATGCGCATCCCACAAAACCTCGCACGTGTTTTTACTCGACTAGCCTGCGGGATGCATCCTCTCGCACGTGTTTTTGCTCGGCTAGCCTGCGGGATGCATCCTCTCGCACGTGTTTTTGCTCGACTAGCCATGCGCATCCCAAAAAACCTGCGCATGCGCATCCCACAAAACCTGCGCATGCGCATCCCACAAAATCTCGCACGTGTTTTTACTCGACTAGCCTGCGGGAAGCATCCTCTCGCACGTGTTTTTACTCGACTAGCCTGCGGGATGCATCCTCTCGCACGTGTTTTTACTCGACTAGCCTGCGGGATGCATCCTCTCGCACGTGTTTTTGCTCGACTAGCCATGCGCATCCCACAAAACCTGCGCATGCGCATCCCACAAAACCTCGCACGTGTTTGTGCTCGACTAGCCTGCGGGATGCATCCTTTCGCACGTGTTTTTACTCGACTAGCCTGCGGGATGCATCCTCTCGCACGTGTTTTTACTCGACTAGCCTGCGGGATGCATCCTCTCGCACGTGTTTTTACTCGACTACCCTGCGGGATGCATCCTCTCGCACCTGTTTTTGCTCGACTAGCCATGCGCATCCCAAAAAACCTGCGCATGCGCATCCCACAAAACCTGCGCATGCGCATCCCACAAAACCTCGCACGTGTTTTTACTCGACTAGCCTGCGGGATGCATCCTCTCGCACGTGTTTTTACTCGACTAGCCTGCGGGATGCATCCTCTCGCACGTGTTTTTACTCGACTACCCTGCGGGATGCATCCTCTCGCACGTGTTTTTGCTCGACTAGCCATGCGCATCCCAAAAAACCTGCGCATGCGCATCCCACAAAACCTGCGCATGCGCATCCCACAAAACCTCGCACGTGTTTTTACTCGACTAGCCTGCGGGAAGCATCCTCTCGCACGTGTTTTTACTCGACTAGCCTGCGGGATGCATCCTCTCGCACGTGTTTTTACTCGACTAGCCTGCGGGATGCATCCTCTCGCACGTGTTTTTGCTCGACTAGCCTGCGGGATGCATCCTCTCGCACGTGTTTTTGCTCGACTAGCCATGCGCATCCCAAAAAAACTGCGCATGCGCATCCCACAAAACCTGCGCATGCGCATCCCACAAAACC
The DNA here is from genome assembly GCF_051020765.1 of Lasioglossum baleicum. Taxonomy (NCBI): domain Eukaryota; kingdom Metazoa; phylum Arthropoda; class Insecta; order Hymenoptera; family Halictidae; genus Lasioglossum; species Lasioglossum baleicum. The sequence continues at coordinate 93,920 of NW_027469281.1, read as the reverse complement.
TCGCACGTGTTTTTACTCGACTAGCCTGCGGGATGCATCCTCTCGCACGTGTTTTTGCTCGGCTAGCCTGCGGGATGCATACTCTCGCACGTGTTTTTGCTCGACTAGCCATGCGCATCCCAAAAAACCTGCGCATGCGCATCCCAAAAAACCTGCGCATGCGCATCCCATAAAACCTGCGCATGCGCATCCCACAAAACCTGCGTATGCGCATCCCACAAAACCTCGCACGTGTTTTTACTCGACTAGCCTGCGGGATGCATCCTCTCGCACGTGTTTTTGCTCGACTAGCCATGCGCATCCCAAAAAACCTGCACATGCGCATCCCAAAAAACCTGCGCATGCGCATCCCACAAAACCTCGCACGTGTTTTTACTCGACTAGCCTGCGGGATGCATCCTCTCGCACGTGTTTTTGCTCGGCTAGCCTGCGGGATGCATCCTCTCGCACGTGTTTTTGCTCGACTAGCCATGCGCATCCCAAAAAACCTGCGCATGCGCATCCCACAAAACCTGCGCATGCGCATCCCACAAAACCTCGCACGTGTTTTTACTCGACTAGCCTGCGGGAAGCATCCTCTCGCACGTGTTTTTACTCGACTAGCCTGCGGGATGCATCCTCTCGCACGTGTTTTTACTCGACTAGCCTGCGGGATGCATCCTCTCGCACGTGTTTTTGCTCGACTAGCCTGCGGGATGCATCCTCTCGCACGTGTTTTTGCTCGACTAGCCATGCGCATCCCAAAAAAACTGCGCATGCGCATCCCACAAAACCTGCGCATGCGCATCCCACAAAACCTCGCACGTGTTTTTACTCGACTAGCCTGCGGGATGCATCCTCTCGCACGTGTTTTTGCTCGGCTAGCCTGCGGGATGCATCCTCTCGCACGTGTTTTTGCTCGACTAGCCATGCGCATCCCAAAAAACCTGCGCATGCGCATCCCACAAAACCTCGCACGTGTTTGTGCTCGACTAGCCTGCGGGATGCATCCTTTCGCACGTGTTTTTACTCGACTAGCCTGCGGGATGCATCCTCTCGCACGTGTTTTTACTCGACTAGCCTGCGGGATGCATCCTCTAGCACGTGTTTTTGCTCGACTAGCCATGCGCATCCCAAAAAACCTGCACATGCGCATCCCAAAAAACCTGCGCATGCGCATCCCACAAAACCTCGCACGTGTTTTTACTCGACTAGCCTGCGGGATGCATCCTCTCGCACGTGTTTTTGCTCGGCTAGCCATGCGCATCCCAAAAAACCTGCGCATGCGCACCCCACAAAACCTGCGCATGCGCATCCCACAAAACCTCGCACGTGTTTTTACTCGACTAGCCTGCGGGAAGCATCCTCTCGCACGTGTTTTTACTCGACTAGCCTGCGGGATGCATCCTCTCGCACGTGTTTTTACTCGACTAGCCTGCGGGATGCATCCTCTCGCACGTGTTTTTGCTCGACTAGCCATGCGCATCCCACAAAACCTGCGCATGCGCATCCCACAAAACCTCGCACGTGTTTGTGCTCGACTAGCCTGCGGGATGCATCCTTTCGCACGTGTTTTTACTCGACTAGCCTGCGGGATGCATCCTCTCGCACGTGTTTTTACTCGACTAGCCTGCGGGATGCATCCTCTCGCACGTGTTTTTACTCGACTACCCTGCGGGATGCATCCTCTCGCACGTGTTTTTGCTCGACTAGCCATGCGCATCCCAAAAAACCTGCGCATGCGCATCCCACAAAACCTGCGCATGCGCATCCCACAAAACCTCGCACGTGTTTTTACTCGACTAGCCTGCGGGATGCATCCTCTCGCACGTGTTTTGCTCGACTAGCCATGCGCATCCCAAAAAACCTGCGCATGCGCATCCCAAAAAACCTGCGCATGCGCATCCCAAAAAACCTGCGCATGCGCATCCCACAAAACCTGCGTATGCGCATCCCACAAAACCTCGCACGTGTTTTTACTCGACTAGCCTGCGGGATGCATCCTCTCGCACGTGTTTTTGCTCGACTAGCCATGCGCATCCCAAAAAACCTGCGCATGCGCATCCCAAAAAACCTGCGCATGCGCATCCCAAAAAACCTGCGCATGCGCATCCCACAAAACCTGCGTATGCGCATCCCACAAAACCTCGCACGTGTTTTTACTCGACTAGCCTGCGGGATGCATCCTCTCGCACGTGTTTTTACTCGACTAGCCTGCGGGATGCATCCTCTCGCACGTGTTTTTGCTCGACTAGCCATGCGCATCCCAAAAAACCTGCACATGCGCATCCCAAAAAACCTGCGCATGCGCATCCCACAAAACCTCGCACGTGTTTTTACTCGACTAGCCTGCGGGATGCATCCTCTCGCACGTGTTTTTGCTCGGCTAGCCTGCGGGATGCATCCTCTCGCACGTGTTTTTGCTCGACTAGCCATGCGCATCCCAAAAAACCTGCGCATGCGCATCCCACAAAACCTGCGCATGCGCATCCCACAAAACCTCGCACGTGTTTTTACTCGACTAGCCTGCGGGAAGCATCCTCTCGCACGTGTTTTTACTCGACTAGCCTGCGGGATGCATCCTCTCGCACGTGTTTTTACTCGACTAGCCTGCGGGATGCATCCTCTCGCACGTGTTTTTGCTCGACTAGCCTGCGGGATGCATCCTCTCGCACGTGTTTTTGCTCGACTAGCCATGCGCATCCCAAAAAAACTGCGCATGCGCATCCCACAAAACCTGCGCATGCGCATCCCACAAAACCTCGCACGTGTTTTTACTCGACTAGCCTGCGGGATGCATCCTCTCGCACGTGTTTTTGGTCGGCTAGCCTGCGGGATGCATCCTCTCGCACGTGTTTTTGCTCGACTAGCCATGCGCATCCCAAAAAACCTGCGCATGCGCATCCCACAAAACCTGCGCATGCGCATCCCACAAAACCTCGCACGTGTTTGTGCTCGACTAGCCTGCGGGATGCATCCTTTCGCACGTGTTTTTACTCGACTAGCCTGCGGGATGCATCCTCTCGCACGTGTTTTTACTCGACTAGCCTGCGGGATGCATCCTCTCGCACGTGTTTTTACTCGACTACCCTGCGGGATGCATCCTCTCGCACGTGTGTTTGCTCGACTAGCCATGCGCATCCCAAAAAACCGGCGCATGCGCATCCCACAAAACCTGCGCATGCGCATCCCACAAAACCTCGCACGTGTTTTTACTCGACTAGCCTGCGGGATGCATCCTCTCGCACGTGTTTTTACTCGACTAGCCTGCGGGATGCATCCTCTCGCACGTGTTTTTACTCGACTACCCTGCGGGATGCATCCTCTCGCACGTGTTTTTACTCGACTAGCCTGCAGGATGCTTCCTCTCGCACGTGTTTTTACTCGACTAGCCTGCGGGATGCATCCTCTCGCACGTGTTTTTACTCGACTAGCCTGCGGGATGCATCCTCTCGCACGTGTTTTTACTCGACTACCCTGCGGGATGCATCCTCTCGCACGTGTTTTTGCTCGACTAGCCATGCGCATCCCAAAAAACCTGCACATGCGCATCCCAAAAAACCTGCGCATGCGCATCCCACAAAACCTCGCACGTGTTTTTACTCGACTAGCCTGCGGGATGCATCCTCTCGCACGTGTTTTTGCTCGGCTAGCCTGCGGGATGCATCCTCTCGCACGTGTTTTTGCTCGACTAGCCATGCGCATCCCAAAAAACCTGCGCATGCGCATCCCACAAAACCTGCGCATGCGCATCCCACAAAACCTCGCACGTGTTTTTACTCGACTAGCCTGCGGGAAGCATCCTCTCGCACGTGTTTTTACTCGACTAGCCTGCGGGATGCATCCTCTCGCACGTGTTTTTACTCGACTAGCCTGCGGGATGCATCCTCTCGCACGTGTTTTTGCTCGACTAGCCATGCGCATCCCACAAAACCTGCGCATGCGCATCCCACAAAACCTCGCACGTGTTTGTGCTCGACTAGCCTGCGGGATGCATCCTTTCGCACGTGTTTTTACTCGACTAGCCTGCGGGATGCATCCTCTCGCACGTGTTTTTACTCGACTAGCCTGCGGGATGCATCCTCTCGCACGTGTTTTTACTCGACTACCCTGCGGGATGCATCCTCTCGCACCTGTTTTTGCTCGACTAGCCATGCGCATCCCAAAAAACCTGCGCATGCGCATCCCACAAAACCTGCGCATGCGCATCCCACAAAACCTCGCACGTGTTTTTACTCGACTAGCCTGCGGGATGCATCCTCTCGCACGTGTTTTTACTCGACTAGCCTGCGGGATGCATCCTCTCGCACGTGTTTTTACTCGACTACCCTGCGGGATGCATCCTCTCGCACGTGTTTTTGCTCGACTAGCCATGCGCATCCCAAAAAACCTGCGCATGCGCATCCCACAAAACCTGCGCATGCGCATCCCACAAAACCTCGCACGTGTTTTTACTCGACTAGCCTGCGGGAAGCATCCTCTCGCACGTGTTTTTACTCGACTAGCCTGCGGGATGCATCCTCTCGCACGTGTTTTTACTCGACTAGCCTGCGGGATGCATCCTCTCGCACGTGTTTTTGCTCGACTAGCCTGCGGGATGCATCCTCTCGCACGTGTTTTTGCTCGACTAGCCATGCGCATCCCAAAAAAACTGCGCATGCGCATCCCACAAAACCTGCGCATGCGCATCCCACAAAACCTCGCACGTGTTTTTACTCGACTAGCCTGCGGGATGCATCCTCTCGCACGTGTTTTTGCTCGGCTAGCCTGCGGGATGCATACTCTCGCACGTGTTTTTGCTCGACTAGCCATGCGCATCCCAAAAAACCTGCGCATGCGCATCCCAAAAAACCTGCGCATGCGCATCCCATAAAACCTGCGCATGCGCATCCCACAAAACCTGCGTATGCGCATCCCACAAAACCTCGCACGTGTTTTTACTCGACTAGCCTGCGGGATGCATCCTCTCGCACGTGTTTTTGCTCGACTAGCCATGCGCATCCCAAAAAACCTGCACATGCGCATCCCAAAAAACCTGCGCATGCGCATCCCACAAAACCTCGCACGTGTTTTTACTCGACTAGCCTGCGGGATGCATCCTCTCGCACGTGTTTTTGCTCGGCTAGCCTGCGGGATGCATCCTCTCGCACGTGTTTTTGCTCGACTAGCCATGCGCATCCCAAAAAACCTGCGCATGCGCATCCCACAAAACCTGCGCATGCGCATCCCACAAAACCTCGCACGTGTTTTTACTCGACTAGCCTGCGGGAAGCATCCTCTCGCACGTGTTTTTACTCGACTAGCCTGCGGGATGCATCCTCTCGCACGTGTTTTTACTCGACTAGCCTGCGGGATGCATCCTCTCGCACGTGTTTTTGCTCGACTAGCCTGCGGGATGCATCCTCTCGCACGTGTTTTTGCTCGACTAGCCATGCTCATCCCAAAAAAACTGCGCATGCGCATCCCACAAAACCTGCGCATGCGCATCCCACAAAACCTCGCACGTGTTTTTACTCGACTAGCCTGCGGGATGCATCCTCTCGCACGTGTTTTTGCTCGGCTAGCCTGCGGGATGCATCCTCTCGCACGTGTTTTTGCTCGACTAGCCATGCGCATCCCAAAAAACCTGCGCATGCGCATCCCACAAAACCTGCGCATGCGCATCCCACAAAACCTCGCACGTGTTTGTGCTCGACTAGCCTGCGGGATGCATCCTTTCGCACGTGTTTTTACTCGACTAGCCTGCGGGATGCATCCTCTCGCACGTGTTTTTACTCGACTAGCCTGCGGGATGCATCCTCTCGCACGTGTTTTTACTCGACTACCCTGCGGGATGCATCCTCTCGCACGTGTGTTTGCTCGACTAGCCATGCGCATCCCAAAAAACCTGCGCATGCGCATCCCACAAAACCTGCGCATGCGCATCCCACAAAATCTCGCACGTGTTTTTACTCGACTAGCCTGCGGGATGCATCCTCTCGCACGTGTTTTTACTCGACTAGCCTGCGGGATGCATCCTCTCGCACGTGTTTTTACTCGACTACCCTGCGGGATGCATCCTCTCGCACGTGTTTTTACTCGACTAGCCTGCAGGATGCTTCCTCTCGCACGTGTTTTTACTCGACTAGCCTGCGGGATGCATCCTCTCGCACGTGTTTTTACTCGACTAGCCTGCGGGATGCATCCTCTCGCACGTGTTTTTACTCGACTACGCTGCGGGATGCATCCTCTCGCACGTGTTTTTGCTCGACTAGCCATGCGCATCCCAAAAAACCTGCACATGCGCATCCCAAAAAACCTGCGCATGCGCATCCCACAAAACCTCGCACGTGTTTTTACTCGACTAGCCTGCGGGATGCATCCTCTCGCACGTGTTTTTGCTCGGCTAGCCTGCGGGATGCATCCTCTCGCACGTGTTTTTGCTCGACTAGTCATGCGCATCCCAAAAAACCTGCGCATGCGCATCCCACAAAACCTGCGCATGCGCATCCCACAAAACCTCGCACGTGTTTTTACTCGACTAGCCTGCGGGAAGCATCCTCTCGCACGTGTTTTTACTCGACTAGCCTGCGGTATGCATCCTCTCGCACGTGTTTTTACTCGACTAGCCTGCGGGATGCATCCTCTCGCACGTGTTTTTGCTCGACTAGCCATGCGCATCCCACAAAACCTGCGCATGCGCATCCCACAAAACCTCGCACGTGTTTGTGCTCGACTAGCCTGCGGGATGCATCCTTTCGCACGTGTTTTTACTCGACTAGCCTGCGGGATGCATCCTCTCGCACGTGTTTTTACTCGACTAGCCTGCGGGATGCATCCTCTCGCACGTGTTTTTACTCGACTACCCTGCGGGATGCATCCTCTCGCACCTGTTTTTGCTCGACTAGCCATGCGCATCCCAAAAAACCTGCGCATGCGCATCCCACAAAACCTGCGCATGCGCATCCCACAAAACCTCGCACGTGTTTTTACTCGACTAGCCTGCGGGATGCATCCTCTCGCACGTGTTTTTACTCGACTAGCCTGCAGGATGCTTCCTCTCGCACGTATTTTTACTCGACTAGCCTGCGGGATGCATCCTCTCGCACGTGTTTTTACTCGACTAGCCTGCGGGATGCATCCTCTCGCACGTGTTTTTACTCGACTACCCTGCGGGATGCATCCTCTCGCACGTGTTTTTGCTCGACTAGCCATGCGCATCCCAAAAAACCTGCGCATGCGCATCCCACAAAACCTCGCACGTGTTTTTACTCGACTAGCCTGCGGGATGCATCCTCTCGCACGTGTTTTTACTCGACTAGCCTGCAGGATGCTTCCTCTCGCACGTATTTTTACTCGACTAGCCTGCGGGATGCATCCTCTCGCACGTGTTTTTACTCGACTACCCTGCGGGATGCATCCTCTCGCACGTGTTTTTGCTCGACTAGCCATGCGCATCCCAAAAAACCTGCGCATGCGCATCCCACAAAACCTGCGTATGCGCATCCCACAAAACCTGCGCATGCGCATCCCACAAAACCTGCGCATGCGCATCCCACAAAACCTCGCACGTGTTTTTACTCGACTAGCCTGCGGGATGCATCCTCTCGCACGTGTTTTTACTCGACTAGCCTGCGGGATGCATCCTCTCGCACGTGTTTTTACTCGACTACCCTGCGAGATGCACCCTCTCGCACGTGTTTTGCTCGACTAGCCATGCGCATCCCATAAAACCTGCGCATGCGCATCCCACAAAACCTGCGCATGCGCATCCCACAAAACCTCGCACGTATTTTTACTCGACTAGCCTGCGGGATGCATCCTCTCGCACGTGTTTTTACTCGACTAGCCTGCGGGATGCATCCTCTCGCACGTGTTTTTACTCGACTACCCTGCGGGATGCATCCTCTCGCACGTGTTTTTGCTCGACTAGCCTGCGGGATGCATCCTCTCGCACGTGTTTTTGCTCGACTAGGCATGCGCATCCCAAAAAACCTGCGCATGCGCATCCCACAAAACCTCGCACGTGTTTTTACTCGACTAGCCTGCGGGATGCATCCTCTCGCACGTGTTTTTGCTCGGCTAGCCTGCGGGATGCATCCTCTCGCACGTGTTTTTGCTCGACTAGCCATGCGCATCCCAAAAAACCTGCGCATGCGCATCCCACAAAACCTGCGCATGCGCATCCCACAAAACCTCGCACGTGTTTGTGCTCGACTAGCCTGCGGGATGCATCCTTTCGCACGTGTTTTTACTCGACTAGCCTGCGGGATGCATCCTCTCGCACGTGTTTTTACTCGACTAGCCTGCGGGATGCATCCTCTCGCACGTGTTTTTACTCGACTACCCTGCGGGATGCATCCTCTCGCACGTGTTTTTGCTCGACTAGCCATGCGCATCCCAAAAAACCTGCGCATGCGCATCCCACAAAACCTGCGCATGCGCATCCCACAAAACCTCGCACGTGTTTTTACTCGACTAGCCTGCGGGAAGCATCCTCTCGCACGTGTTTTTACTCGACTAGCCTGCGGGATGCATCCTCTCGCACGTGTTTTTACTCGACTAGCCTGCGGGATGCATCCTCTCGCACGTGTTTTTGCTCGACTAGCCTGCGGGATGCATCCTCTCGCACGTGTTTTTGCTCGACTAGCCATGCGCATCCCAAAAAAACTGCGCATGCGCATCCCACAAAACCTCGCACGTGTTTTTACTCGACTAGCCTGCGGGATGCATCCTCTCGCACGTGTTTTTGCTCGGCTAGCCTGCGGGATGCATACTCTCGCACGTGTTTTTGCTCGACTAGCCATGCGCATCCCAAAAAACCTGCGCATGCGCATCCCAAAAAACCTGCGCATGCGCATCCCAAAAAACCTGCGCATGCGCATCCCACAAAACCTGCGTATGCGCATCCCACAAAACCTCGCACGTGTTTTTACTCGACTAGCCTGCGGGATGCATCCTCTCGCACGTGTTTTTACTCGACTAGCCTGCGGGATGCATCCTCTCGCACGTGTTTTTACTCGACTAGCCTGCGGGATGCATCCTCTCGCACGTGTTTTTGCTCGACTAGCCTGCGGGATGCATCCTCTCGCACGTGTTTTTGCTCGACTAGCCATGCGCATCCCAAAAAAACTGCGCATGCGCATCCCACAAAACCTGCGCATGCGCATCCCACAAAACCTCGCACGTGTTTTTACTCGACTAGCCTGCGGGATGCATCCTCTCGCACGTGTTTTTGCTCGGCTAGCCTGCGGGATGCATCCTCTCGCACGTGTTTTTGCTCGACTAGCCATGCGCATCCCAAAAAACCTGCGCATGCGCATCCCACAAAACCTGCGCATGCGCATCCCACAAAACCTCGCACGTGTTTGTGCTCGACTAGCCTGCGGGATGCATCCTTTCGCACGTGTTTTTACTCGACTAGCCTGCGGGATGCATCCTCTCGCACGTGTTTTTACTCGACTAGCCTGCGGGATGCATCCTCTCGCACGTGTTTTTACTCGACTATCCTGCGGGATGCATCCTCTCGCACGTGTGTTTGCTCGACTAGCCATGCGCATCCCAAAAAACCTGCGCATGCGCATCCCACAAAACCTGCGCATGCGCATCCCACAAAACCTCGCACGTGTTTTTACTCGACTAGCCTGCGGGATGCATCCTCTCGCACGTGTTTTTACTCGACTAGCCTGCGGGATGCATCCTCTCGCACGTGTTTTTACTCGACTACCCTGCGGGATGCATCCTCTCGCACGTGTTTTTACTCGACTAGCCTGCAGGATGCTTCCTCTCGCACGTGTTTTTACTCGACTAGCCTGCGGGATGCATCCTCTCGCACGTGTTTTTACTCGACTAGCCTGCGGGATGCATCCTCTCGCACGTGTTTTTACTCGACTACCCTGCGGGATGCATCCTCTCGCACGTGTTTTTGCTCGACTAGCCATGCGCATCCCAAAAAACCTGCACATGCGCATCCCAAAAAACCTGCGCATGCGCATCCCACAAAACCTCGCACGTGTTTTTACTCGACTAGCCTGCGGGATGCATCCTCTCGCACGTGTTTTTACTCGACTAGCCTGCAGGATGCTTCCTCTCGCACGTGTTTTTACTCGACTAGCCTGCGGGATGCATCCTCTCGCACGTGTTTTTGCTCGGCTAGCCTGCGGGATGCATTCTCTCGCACGTGTTTTTACTCGACTAGCCATGCGCATCCCAAAAAACCTGCGCATGCGCATCCCACAAAACCTGCGTATGCGCATCCCACAAAACCTGCGCATGCGCATCCCACAAAACCTCGCACGTGTTTTTACTCGACTAGCCTGCGGGATGCATCCTCTCGCACGTGTTTTTACTCGACTAGCCTGCGGGATGCATCCTCTCGCACGTGTTTTTACTCGACTACCCTGCGAGATGCATCCTCTCGCACGTGTTTTGCTCGACTAGCCATGCGCATCCCATAAAACCTGCGCATGCGCATCCCACAAAACCTGCGCATGCGCATCCCACAAAACCTCGCACGTATTTTTACTCGACTAGCCTGCGGGATGCATCCTCTCGCACGTGTTTTTACTCGACTAGCCTGCGGGATGCATCCTCTCGCACGTGTTTTTACTCGACTACCCTGCGGGATGCATCCTCTCGCACGTGTTTTTGCTCGACTAGCCTGCGGGATGCATCCTCTCGCACGTGTTTTTGCTCGACTAGGCATGCGCATCCCAAAAAACCTGCGCATGCGCATCCCACAAAACCTGCGCATGCGCATCCCACAAAACCTCGCACGTGTTTTTACTCGACTAGCCTGCGGGATGCATCCTCTCGCACGTGTTTTTGCTCGGCTAGCCTGCGGGATGCATCCTCTCGCACGTGTTTTTGCTCGACTAGCCATGCGCATCCCAAAAAACCTGCGCATGCGCATCCCACAAAACCTGCGCATGCGCATCCCACAAAACCTCGCACGTGTTTGTGCTCGACTAGCCTGCGGGATGCATCCTTTCGCACGTGTTTTTACTCGACTAGCCTGCGGGATGCATCCTCTCGCACGTGTTTTTACTCGACTAGCCTGCGGGATGCATCCTCTCGCACGTGTTTTTACTCGACTACCCTGCGGGATGCATCCTCTCGCACGTGTTTTTGCTCGACTAGCCATGCGCATCCCAAAAAACCTGCGCATGCGCATCCCACAAAACCTGCGCATGCGCATCCCACAAAACCTCGCACGTGTTTTTACTCGACTAGCCTGCGGGATGCATCCTCTCGCACGTGTTTTTACTCGACTAGCCTGCGGGATGCATCCTCTCGCACGTGTTTTTACTCGACTACCCTGCGGGATGCATCCTCTCGCACGTGTTTTTACTCGACTAGCCTGCGGGATGCATCCTCTCGCACGTGTTTTTACTCGACTAGCCTGCGGGATGCATCGTCTCGCACGTGTTTTTGCTCGACTAGCCTGCGGGATGCATCCTCTCGCACGTGTTTTTACTCGACTAGCCTGCGGGATTCATCCTCTTGCACGTGTTTTTGCTCGACTAGCCATGCGTATCCCAAAAAACCTGCGCATGCGCATCCCAAAAAACCTGCGCATGCGCATCCCACAAAACCTGCGCATGCGCATCCCACAAAACCTGCGCATGCGCATCCCACAAAACCTCGCACGTGTTTTTACTCGACTAGCCTGCGGGATGCATCCTCTCGCACGTGTTTTTACTCGACTAGCCTGCGGGATGCATCCTCTCGCACGTGTTTTTACTCGACTACCCTGCGGGATGCATCCTCTCGCACGTGTTTTGCTCGACTAGCCATGCGCATCCCAAAAAACCTGCGCATGCGCATCCCAAAAAACCTGCGCATGCGCATCCCACAAAACCTGCGTATGCGCATCCCACAAAACCTCGCACGTGTTTTTACTCGACTAGCCTGCGGGATGCATCCTCTCGCACGTGTTTTTACTCGACTAGCCTGCGGGATGCATCCTCTCGCACGTGTTTTTACTCGACTACCCTGCGGGATGCATCCTCTCGCACGTGTTTTTACTCGACTAGCCTGCGGGATGCATCCTCTCGCACGTGTTTTTACTCGACTAGCCTGCGGGATGCATCGTCTCGCACGTGTTTTTGCTCGACTAGCCTGCGGGATGCATCCTCTCGCACGTGTTTTTACTCGACTAGCCTGCGGGATTCATCCTCTTGCACGTGTTTTTGCTCGACTAGCCATGCGTATCCCAAAAAACCTGCGCATGCGCATCCCAAAAAACCTGCGCATGCGCATCCCACAAAACCTGCGCATGCGCATCCCACAAAACCTGCGCATGCGCATCCCACAAACCCTCGCACGTGTTTTTACTCGACTAGCCTGCGGGATGCATCCTCTCGCACGTGTTTTTACTCGACTAGCCTGCGGGATGCATCCTCTCGCACGTGTTTTTACTCGACTACCCTGCGGGATGCATCCTCTCGCACGTGTTTTGCTCGACTAGCCATGCGCATCCCAAAAAACCTGCGCATGCGCATCCCAAAAAACCTGCGCATGCGCATCCCACAAAACCTGCGTATGCGCATCCCACAAAACCTCGCACGTGTTTTTACTCGACTAGCCTGCGGGATGCATCCTCTCGCACGTGTTTTGCTCGACTAGCCTGCGGGATGCATCCTTTCGCACGTGTTTTTACTCGACTAGCCTGCGGGATGCATCCTCTCGCACGTGTTTTTACTCGACTAGCCATCGGGATGCATCCTCTCGCACGTGTTTTTACTCGACTACCCTGCGGGATGCATCCTCTCGCACGTGTGTTTGCTCGACTAGCCATGCGCATCCCAAAAAACCTGCGCATGCGCATCCCACAAAACCTGCGCATGCGCATCCCACAAAACCTCGCACGTGTTTTTACTCGACTAGCCTGCGGGATGCATCCTCTCGCACGTGTTTTTACTCGACTAGCCTGCGGGATGCATCCTCTCGCACGTGTTTTTACTCGACTACCCTGCGAGATGCATCCTCTCGCACGTGTTTTGCTCGACTAGCCATGCGCATCCCATAAAACCTGCGCATGCGCATCCCACAAAACCTGCGCATGCGCATCCCACAAAACCTCGCACGTATTTTTACTCGACTAGCCTGCGGGATGCATCCTCTCGCACGTGTTTTTACTCGACTAGCCTGCGGGATGCATCCTCTCGCACGTGTTTTTACTCGACTACCCTGCGGGATGCATCCTCTCGCACGTGTTTTTGCTCGACTAGCCTGCGGGATGCATCCTCTCGCACGTGTTTTTGCTCGACTAGGCATGCGCATCCCAAAAAACCTGCGCATGCGCATCCCACAAAACCTGCGCATGCGCATCCCACAAAACCTCGCACGTGTTTTTACTCGACTAGCCTGCGGGATGCATCCTCTCGCACGTGTTTTTACTCGACTAGCCTGCGGGATGCATCCTCTCGCACGTGTTTTTGCTCGACTAGCCTGCGGGATGCATCCTCTCGCACGTGTTTTTGCTCGACTAGCCATGCGCATCCCAAAAAAACTGCGCATGCGCATCCCACAAAACCTGCGCATGCGCATCCCACAAAACCTCGCACGTGTTTTTACTCGACTAGCCTGCGGGATGCATCCTCTCGCACGTGTTTTTGCTCGGCTAGCCTGCGGGATGCATCCTCTCGCACGTGTTTTTGCTCGACTAGCCATGCGCATCCCAAAAAACCTGCGCATGCGCATCCCACAAAACCTGCGCATGCGCATCCCACAAAACCTCGCACGTGTTTGTGCTCGACTAGCCTGCGGGATGCATCCTTTCGCACGTGATTTTACTCGACTAGCCTGCGGGATGCATCCTCTCGCACGTGTTTTTACTCGACTAGCCTGCGGGATGCATCCTCTCGCACGTGTTTTTACTCGACTACCCTGCGGGATGCATCCTCTCGCACGTGTGTTTGCTCGACTAGCCATGCGCATCCCAAAAAACCTGCGCATGCGCATCCCACAAAACCTGCGCATGCGCATCCCACAAAACCTCGCACGTGTTTTTACTCGACTAGCCTGCGGGATGCATCCTCTCGCACGTGTTTTTACTCGACTAGCCTGCGGGATGCATCCTCTCGCACGTGTTTTTACTCGACTACCCTGCGGGATGCATCCTCTCGCACGTGTTTTTACTCGACTAGCCTGCAGGATGCTTCCTCTCGCACGTGTTTTTACTCGACTAGCCTGCGGGATGCATCCTCTCGCACGTGTTTTTACTCGACTAGCCTGCGGGATGCATCCTCTCGCACGTGTTTTTACTCGACTACCCTGCGGGATGCATCCTCTCGCACGTGTTTTTGCTCGACTAGCCATGCGCATCCCAAAAAACCTGCACATGCGCATCCCAAAAAACCTCGCACGTGTTTTTACTCGACTAGCCTGCGGGATGCATCCTCTCGCACGTGTTTTTGCTCGGCTACCCTGCGGGATGCATCCTCTCGCACGTGTTTTTGCTCGACTAGCCATGCGCATCCCAAAAAACCTGCGCATGCGCATCCCACAAAACCTGCGCATGCGCATCCCACAAAACCTCGCACGTGTTTTTACTCGACTAGCCTGCGGGAAGCATCCTCTCGCACGTGTTTTTACTCGACTAGCCTGCGGGATGCATCCTCTCGCACGTGTTTTTACTCGACTAGCCTGCGGGATGCATCCTCTCGCACGTGTTTTTGCTCGACTAGCCATGCGCATCCCACAAAACCTGCGCATGCGCATCCCACAAAACCTCGCACGTGTTTGTGCTCGACTAGCCTGCGGGATGCATCCTTTCGCACGTGTTTTTACTCGACTAGCCTGCGGGATGCATCCTCTCGCACGTGTTTTTACTCGACTAGCCTGCGGGATGCATCCTCTCGCACGTGTTTTTACTCGACTACCCTGCGGGATGCATCCTCTCGCACCTGTTTTTGCTCGACTAGCCATGCGCATCCCAAAAAACCTGCGCATGCGCATCCCACAAAACCTGCGCATGCGCATCCCACAAAACCTCGCACGTGTTTTTACTCGACTAGCCTGCGCGATGCATCCTCTCGCACGTGTTTTTACTCGACTAGCCTGCAGGATGCTTCCTCTCGCACGTATTTTTACTCGACTAGCCTGCGGGATGCATCCTCTCGCACGTGTTTTTACTCGACTAGCCTGCGGGATGCATCCTCTCGCACGTGTTTTTACTCGACTACCCTGCGGGATGCATCCTCTCGCACGTGTTTTTGCTCGACTAGCCATGCGCATCCCAAAAAACCTGCGCATGCGCATCCCACAAAACCTGCGCATGCGCATCCCACAAAACCTCGCACGTGTTTTTACTCGACTAGCCTGCGGGATGCATCCTCTCGCACGTGTTTTTACTCGACTAGCCTGCGGGATGCATCCTCTCGCACGTGTTTTTACTCGACTACCCTGCGGGATGCATCCTCTCGCACGTGTTTTTACTCGACTAGCCTGCGGGATGCATCCTCTCGCACGTGTTTTTACTCGACTAGCCTGCGGGATGCATCGTCTCGCACGTGCTTTTGCTCGACTAGCCTGCGGGATGCATCCTCTCGCACGTGTTTTTACTCGACTAGCCTGCGGGATGCATCCTCTCGCACGTGTTTTTGCTCGACTAGCCATGCGCATCCCAAAAAACCTGCACATGCGCATCCCAAAAAACCTGCGCATGCGCATCCCACAAAACCTCGCACGTGTTTTTACTCGACTAGCCTGCGGGATGCATCCTCTCGCACGTGTTTTTGCTCGGCTAGCCTGCGGGATGCATCCTCTCGCACGTGTTTTTGCTCGACTAGCCATGCGCATCCCAAAAAACCTGCGCATGCGCATCCCACAAAACCTGCGCATGCGCATCCCACAAAACCTCGCACGTGTTTTTACTCGACTAGCCTGCGGGAAGCATCCTCTCGCACGTGTTTTTACTCGACTAGCCTGCGGGATGCATCCTCTCGCACGTGTTTTTACTCGACTAGCCTGCGGGATGCATCCTCTCGCACGTGTTTTTGCTCGACTAGCCATGCGCATCCCACAAAACCTGCGCATGCGCATCCCACAAAACCTCGCACGTGTTTGTGCTCGACTAGCCTGCGGGATGCATCCTTTCGCACGTGTTTTTACTCGACTAGCCTGCGGGATGCATCCTCTCGCACGTGTTTTTACTCGACTAGCCTGCGGGATGCATCCTCTCGCACGTGTTTTTACTCGACTACCCTGCGGGATGCATCCTCTCGCACCTGTTTTTGCTCGACTAGCCATGCGCATACCATAAAACCTGCGCATGCGCATCCCACAAAACCTGCGCATGCGCATCCCACAAAACCTCGCACGTATTTTTACTCGACTAGCCTGCGGGATGCATCCTCTCGCACGTGTTTTTACTCGACTAGCCTGCGGGATGCATCCTCTCGCACGTGTTTTTACTCGACTACCCTGCGGGATGCATCCTCTCGCACGTGTTTTTGCTCGACTAGCCTGCGGGATGCATCCTCTCGCACGTGTTTTTGCTCGACTAGGCATGCGCATCCCAAAAAACCTGCGCATGCGCATCCCACAAAACCTGCGCATGCGCATCCCACAAAACCTCGCACGTGTTTTTACTCGACTAGCCTGCGGGATGCATCCTCTCGCACGTGTTTTTGCTCGGCTAGCCTGCGGGATGCATCCTCTCGCACGTGTTTTTGCTCGACTAGCCATGCGCATCCCAAAAAACCTGCGCATGCGCATCCCACAAAACCTGCGCATGCGCATCCCACAAAACCTCGCACGTGTTTGTGCTCGACTAGCCTGCGGGATGCATCCTTTCGCACGTGTTTTTACTCGACTAGCCTGCGGGATGCATCCTCTCGCACGTGTTTTTACTCGACTAGCCTGCGGGATGCATCCTCTCGCACGTGTTTTTACTCGACTACCCTGCGGGATGCATCCTCTCGCACGTGTTTTTGCTCGACTAGCCATGCGCATCCCAAAAAACCTGCGCATGCGCATCCCACAAAACCTGCGCATGCGCATCCCACAAAACCTCGCACGTGTTTTTACTCGACTAGCCTGCGGGATGCATCCTCTCGCACGTGTTTTTACTCGACTAGCCTGCGGGATGCATCCTCTCGCACGTGTTTTTACTCGACTAGCCTGCGGGATGCATCCTCTCGCACGTGTTTTTGCTCGGCTAGCCTGCGGGATGCATCCTCTCGCACGTGTTTTTGCTCGACTAGCCATGCGCATCCCAAAAAACCTGCGCATGCGCATCCCACAAAACCTGCGCATGCGCATCCCACAAAACCTCGCACGTGTTTGTGCTCGACTAGCCTGCGGGATGCATCCTTTCGCACGTGTTTTTACTCGACTAGCCTGCGGGATGCATCCTCTCGCACGTGTTTTTACTCGACTAGCCTGCGGGATGCATCCTCTCGCACGTGTTTTTACTCGACTACCCTGCGGGATGCATCCTCTCGCACGTGTGTTTGCTCGACTAGCCATGCGCATCCCAAAAAACCTGCGCATGCGCATCCCACAAAACCTGCGCATGCGCATCCCACAAAACCTCGCACGTGTTTTTACTCGACTAGCCTGCGGGATGCATCCTCTCGCACGTGTTTTTACTCGACTAGCCTGCGGGATGCATCCTCTCGCACGTGTTTTTACTCGACTACCCTGCGGGATGCATCCTCTCGCACGTGTTTTTACTCGACTAGCCTGCAGGATGCTTCCTCTCGCACGTGTTTTTACTCGACTAGCCTGCGGGATGCATCCTCTCGCACGTGTTTTTACTCGACTAGCCTGCGGGATGCATCCTCTCGCACGTGTTTTTACTCGACTAGCCTGCGGGATGCATCCACTCGCACGTGTTTTTGCTCGACTAGCCATGCGCATCCCAAAAAACCTGCACATGCGCATCCCAAAAAACCTGCGCATGCGCATCCCACAAAACCTCGCACGTGTTTTTACTCGACTAGCCTGCGGGATGCATCCTCTCGCACGTGTTTTTGCTCGGCTAGCCTGCGGGATGCATCCTCTCGCACGTGTTTTTGCTCGGCTAGCCTGCGGGATGCATCCTCTCGCACGTGTTTTTGCTCGACTAGCCATGCGCATCCCAAAAAACCTGCGCATGCGCATCCCACAAAACCTGCGCATGCGCATCCCACAAAACCTCGCACGTGTTTTTACTCGACTAGCCTGCGGGAAGCATCCTCTCGCACGTGTTTTTACTCGACTAGCCTGCGGGATGCATCCTCTCGCACGTGTTTTTACTCGACTAGCCTGCGGGATGCATCCTCTCGCACGTGTTTTTGCTCGACTAGCCTGCGGGATGCATCCTCTCGCACGTGTTTTTGCTCGACTAGCCATGCGCATCCCAAAAAAACTGCGCATGCGCATCCCACAAAACCTGCGCATGCGCATCCCACAAAACCTCGCACGTGTTTTTACTCGACTAGCCTGCGGGATGCATCCTCTCGCACGTGTTTTTGCTCGACTAGCCTGCGGGATGCATCCTCTCGCACGTGTTTTTACTCGACTAGCCTGCGGGATGCATCCTCTCGCACGTGTTTTTACTCGACTACCCTGCGGGATGCATCCTCTCGCACGTGTTTTTGCTCGACTAGCCATGCGCATCCCAAAAAACCTGCGCATGCGCATCCCAAAAAACCTGCGCATGCGCATCCCAAAAAACCTGCGCATGCGCATCCCACAAAACCTCGCACGTGTTTTTACTCGACTAGCCTGCGGGATGCATCCTCTCGCACGTGTTTTTGCTCGGCTAGCCTGCGGGATGCATCCTCTCGCACGTGTTTTTGCTCGACTAGCCATGCGCATCCCAAAAAACCTGCGCATGCGCATCCCACAAAACCTGCGCATGCGCATCCCACAAAACCTCGCACGTGTTTTTACTCGACTAGCCTGCGGGGAGCATCCTCTCGCACGTGTTTTTACTCGACTAGCCTGCGGGATGCATCCTCTCGCACGTGTTTTTACTCGACTAGCCTGCGGGAAGCATCCTCTCGCACGTGTTTTTACTCGACTAGCCTGCGGGATGCATCCTCTCGCACGTGTTTTTACTCGACTAGCCTGCGGGATGCATCCTCTCGCACGTGTTTTTGCTCGACTAGCCTGCGGGATGCATCCTCTCGCACGTGTTTTTGCTCGACTAGCCATGCGCATCCCAAAAAAACTGCGCATGCGCATCCCACAAAACCTCGCACGTGTTTTTACTCGACTAGCCTGCGGGATGCATCCTCTCGCACGTGTTTTTGCTCGACTAGCCTGCGGGATGCATCCTCTCGCACGTGTTTTTTGCTCGACTAGCCATGCGCATCCCAAAAAAACCTGCGCATGCGCATCCCAAAAAACCTGCGCATGCGCATCCCAAAAAACCTGCGCATGCGCATCCCACAAAACCTCGCACGTGTTTTTTACTCGACTAGCCTGCGGGATGCATCCTCTCGCACGTGTTTTACTCGACTAGCCTGCGGGATGCATCCTTTCGCACGTGTTTTTGCTCGACTAGCCATGCGCATCCCAAAAAACCTGCACATGGCGCATCCCAAAAAAACCTGCGCATGCGCATCCCACAAAACCTGCGCATGCGCATCCCACAAAACCTCGCACGTGTTTTTACTCGACTAGCCTGCGGGATGCATCCTCTCGCACGTGTTTTTACTCGACTAGCCTGCGGGATGCATCCTCTCGCACGTGTTTTTACTCGACTACCCTGCGGGATGCATCCTCTCGCACGTGTTTTTACTCGACTAGCCTGCGGGATGCATCCTCTCGCACGTGTTTTTACTCGACTAGCCTGCGGGATGCATCGTCTCGCACGTGCTTTTGCTCGACTAGCCTGCGGGATGCATCCTCTCGCACGTGTTTTTACTCGACTAGCCTGCGGGATTCATCCTCTTGCACGTGTTTTTGCTCGACTAGCCATGCGTATCCCAAAAACCTGCGCATGCGCATCCCAAAAAACCTGCGCATGCGCATCCCACAAAACCTGCGCATGCGCATCCCACAAAACCTGCGCATGCGCATCCCACTAAACCTCGCACGTGTTTTTACTCGACTAGCCTGCGGGATGCATCCTCTCGCACGTGTTTTTACTCGACTAGCCTGCGGGATGCATCCTCTCGCACGTGTTTTTACTCGACTACCCTGCGGGATGCATCCTCTCGCACGTGTTTTGCTCGACTAGCCATGCGCATCCCAAAAAACCTGCGCATGCGCATCCCACAAAACCTGCGTATGCGCATCCCACAAAACCTCGCACGTGTTTTTACTCGACTAGCCTGCGGGATGCATCCTCTCGCACGTGTTTTTACTCGACTAGCCTGCGGGATGCATCCTCTCGCACGTGTTTTTACTCGACTACCCTGCGGGATGCATCCTCTCGCACGTGTTTTTACTCGACTAGCCTGCGGGATGCATCCTCTCGCACGTGTTTTTACTCGACTAGCCTGCGGGATGCATCGTCTCGCACGTGTTTTTGCTCGACTAGCCTGCGGGATGCATCCTCTCGCACGTGTTTTTACTCGACTAGCCTGCGGGATTCATCCTCTTGCACGTGTTTTTGCTCGACTAGCCATGCGTATCCCAAAAAACCTGCGCATGCGCATCCCAAAAAACCTGCGCATGCGCATCCCACAAAACCTGCGCATGCGCATCCCACAAAACCTGCGCATGCGCATCCCACAAACCCTCGCACGTGTTTTTACTCGACTAGCCTGCGGGATGCATCCTCTCGCACGTGTTTTTACTCGACTAGCCTGCGGGATGCATCCTCTCGCACGTGTTTTTACTCGACTACCCTGCGGGATGCATCCTCTCGCACGTGTTTTGCTCGACTAGCCATGCGCATCCCAAAAAACCTGCGCATGCGCATCCCAAAAAACCTGCGCATGCGCATCCCACAAAACCTGCGTATGCGCATCCCACAAAACCTCGCACGTGTTTTTACTCGACTAGCCTGCGGGATGCATCCTCTCGCACGTGTTTTGCTCGACTAGCCTGCGGGATGCATCCTTTCGCACGTGTTTTTACTCGACTAGCCTGCGGGATGCATCCTCTCGCACGTGTTTTTACTCGACTAGCCATCGGGATGCATCCTCTCGCACGTGTTTTTACTCGACTACCCTGCGGGATGCATCCTCTCGCACGTGTGTTTGCTCGACTAGGCATGCGCATCCAAAAAACCTGCGCATGCGCATCCCACAAAACCTGCGCATGCGCATCCCACAAAACCTCGCACGTGTTTTTACTCGACTAGCCTGCGGGATGCATCCTCTCGCACGTGTTTTTACTCGACTAGCCTGCGGGATGCATCCTCTCGCACGTGTTTTTACTCGACTACCCTGCGGGATGCATCCTCTCGCACGTGTTTTACTCGACTAGCCTGCAGGATGCTTCCTCTCGCACGTGTTTTTACTCGACTAGCCTGCGGGATGCATCCTCTCGAACGTGTTTTTACTCGACTAGCCTGCGGGATGCATCCTCTCGCACGTGTTTTTACTCGACTACCCTGCGGGATGCATCCTCTCGCACGTGTTTTTGCTCGACTAGCCATGCGCATCCCAAAAAACCTGCACATGCGCATCCCAAAAAACCTGCGCATGCGCATCCCACAAAACCTCGCACGTGTTTTTACTCGACTAGCCCTGCGGGATGCATCCTCTCGCACGTGTTTTTGCTCGGCTAGCCTGCGGGATGCATCCTCTCGCACGTGTTTTTGCTCGACTAGCCATGCGCATCCCAAAAAAACCTGCGCATGCGCATCCCACAAAACCTGCGCATGCGCATCCCACAAAACCTCGCACGTGTTTTTACTCGACTAGCCTGCGGGAAGCATCCTCTCGCACGTGTTTTTACTCGACTAGCCTGCGGGATGCATCCTCTCGCACGTGTTTTTACTCGACTAGCCTGCGGGATGCATCCTCTCGCACGTGTTTTTGCTCGACTAGCCATGCGCATCCCACAAAACCTGCGCATGCGCATCCCACAAAACCTCGCACGTGTTTGTGCTCGACTAGCCTGCGGGATGCATCCTTTCGCACGTGTTTTTACTCGACTAGCCTGCGGGATGCATCCTCTCGCACGTGTTTTTACTCGACTAGCCTGCGGGATGCATCCTCTCGCACGTGTTTTTACTCGACTACCCTGCGGGATGCATCCTCTCGCACCTGTTTTTGCTCGACTAGCCATGCGCATACCATAAAACCTGCGCATGCGCATCCCACAAAACCTGCGCATGCGCATCCCACAAAACCTCGCACGTATTTTTACTCGACTAGCCTGCGGGATGCATCCTCTCGCACGTGTTTTTACTCGACTAGCCTGCGGGATGCATCCTCTCGCACGTGTTTTTACTCGACTACCCTGCGGGATGCATCCTCTCGCACGTGTTTTTGCTCGACTAGCCTGCGGGATGCATCCTCTCGCACGTGTTTTTGCTCGACTAGGCATGCGCATCCCAAAAAACCTGCGCATGCGCATCCCACAAAACCTGCGCATGCGCATCCCACAAAACCTCGCACGTGTTTTTACTCGACTAGCCTGCGGGATGCATCCTTTCGCACGTGTTTTTACTCGACTAGCCTGCGGGATGCATCCTCTCGCACGTGTTTTTACTCGACTAGCCTGCGGGATGCATCCTCTCGCACGTGTTTTTACTCGACTACCCTGCGGGATGCATCCTCTCGCACGTGTTTTTGCTCGACTAGCCATGCGCATCCCAAAAAACCTGCGCATGCGCATCCCACAAAACCTGCGCATGCGCATCCCACAAAACCTCGCACGTGTTTTTACTCGACTAGCCTGCGGGATGCATCCTCTCGCACGTGTTTTTACTCGACTAGCCTGCGGGATGCATCCTCTCGCACGTGTTTTTACTCGACTACCCTGCGGGATGCATCCTCTCGCACGTGTTTTTACTCGACTAGCCTGCGGGATGCATCCTCTCGCACGTGTTTTTACTCGACTAGCCTGCGGGATGCATCGTCTCGCACGTGTTTTTGCTCGACTAGCCTGCGGGATGCATCCTCTCGCACGTGTTTTTACTCGACTAGCCTGCGGGATTCATCCTCTTGCACGTGTTTTTGCTCGACTAGCCATGCGTATCCCAAAAAACCTGCGCATGCGCATCCCACAAAACCTGCGTATGCGCATCCCACAAAACCTCGCACGTGTTTTTACTCGACTAGCCTGCGGGATGCATCCTCTCGCACGTGTTTTGCTCGACTAGCCATGCGCATCCCAAAAAACCTGCGCATGCGCATCCCAAAAAACCTGCGCATGCGCATCCCAAAAAACCTGCGCATGCGCATCCCAAAAAACCTGCGCATGCGCATCCCACAAAACCTGCGTATGCGCATCCCACAAAACCTCGCACGTGTTTTTACTCGACTAGCCTGCGGGATGCATCCTCTCGCACGTGTTTTTGCTCGACTAGCCATGCGCATCCCAAAAAACCTGCGCATGCGCATCCCAAAAAACCTGCGCATGCGCATCCCAAAAAACCTGCGCATGCGCATCCCACAAAACCTGCGTATGCGCATCCCACAAAACCTCGCACGTGTTTTTACTCGACTAGCCTGCGGGATGCATCCTCTCGCACGTGTTTTTACTCGACTAGCCTGCGGGATGCATCCTCTCGCACGTGTTTTTGCTCGACTAGCCATGCGCATCCCAAAAAACCTGCACATGCGCATCCCAAAAAACCTGCGCATGCGCATCCCACAAAACCTCGCACGTGTTTTTACTCGACTAGCCTGCGGGATGCATCCTCTCGCACGTGTTTTTGCTCGGCTAGCCTGCGGGATGCATCCTCTCGCACGTGTTTTTGCTCGACTAGCCATGCGCATCCCAAAAAACCTGCGCATGCGCATCCCACAAAACCTGCGCATGCGCATCCCACAAAACCTCGCACGTGTTTTTACTCGACTAGCCTGCGGGAAGCATCCTCTCGCACGTGTTTTTACTCGACTAGCCTGCGGGATGCATCCTCTCGCACGTGTTTTTACTCGACTAGCCTGCGGGATGCATCCTCTCGCACGTGTTTTTGCTCGACTAGCCTGCGGGATGCATCCTCTCGCACGTGTTTTTGCTCGACTAGCCATGCGCATCCCAAAAAACCTGCGCATGCGCATCCCACAAAACCTGCGCATGCGCATCCCACAAAACCTCGCACGTGTTTGTGCTCGACTAGCCTGCGGGATGCATCCTCTCGCACGTGTTTTTGCTCGGCTAGCCTGCGGGATGCATCCTCTCGCACGTGTTTTTGCTCGGCTAGCCTGCGGGATGCATCCTCTCGCACGTGTTTTTGCTCGACTAGCCATGCGCATCCCAAAAAACCTGCGCATGCGCATCCCACAAAACCTGCGCATGCGCATCCCACAAAACCTCGCACGTGTTTTTACTCGACTAGCCTGCGGGAAGCATCCTCTCGCACGTGTTTTTACTCGACTAGCCTGCGGGATGCATCCTCTCGCACGTGTTTTTACTCGACTAGCCTGCGGGATGCATCCTCTCGCACGTGTTTTTGCTCGACTAGCCTGCGGGATGCATCCTCTCGCACGTGTTTTTGCTCGACTAGCCATGCGCATCCCAAAAAACCTGCACATGCGCATCCCAAAAAACCTGCGCATGCGCATCCCACAAAACCTCGCACGTGTTTTTACTCGACTAGCCTGCGGGATGCATCCTCTCGCACGTGTTTTTGCTCGGCTAGCCTGCGGGATGCATCCTCTCGCACGTGTTTTTGCTCGACTAGCCATGCGCATCCCAAAAAACCTGCGCATGCGCATCCCACAAAACCTGCGCATGCGCATCCCACAAAACCTCGCACGTGTTTTTACTCGACTAGCCTGCGGGAAGCATCCTCTCGCACGTGTTTTTACTCGACTAGCCTGCGGGATGCATCCTCTCGCACGTGTTTTTACTCGACTAGCCTGCGGGATGCATCCTCTCGCACGTGTTTTTGCTCGACTAGCCTGCGGGATGCATCCTCTCGCACGTGTTTTTGCTCGACTAGCCATGCGCATCCCAAAAAACCTGCGCATGCGCATCCCACAAAACCTGCGCATGCGCATCCCACAAAACCTCGCACGTGTTTGTGCTCGACTAGCCTGCGGGATGCATCCTCTCGCACGTGTTTTTGCTCGGCTAGCCTGCGGGATGCATCCTCTCGCACGTGTTTTTGCTCGGCTAGCCTGCGGGATGCATCCTCTCGCACGTGTTTTTGCTCGACTAGCCATGCGCATCCCAAAAAACCTGCGCATGCGCATCCCACAAAACCTGCGCATGCGCATCCCACAAAACCTCGCACGTGTTTTTACTCGACTAGCCTGCGGGAAGCATCCTCTCGCACGTGTTTTTACTCGACTAGCCTGCGGGATGCATCCTCTCGCACGTGTTTTTACTCGACTAGCCTGCGGGATGCATCCTCTCGCACGTGTTTTTGCTCGACTAGCCTGCGGGATGCATCCTCTCGCACGTGTTTTTGCTCGACTAGCCATGCGCATCCCAAAAAAACTGCGCATGCGCATCCCACAAAACCTGCGCATGCGCATCACACAAAACCTCGCACGTGTTTTTACTCGACTAGCCTGCGGGATGCATCCTCTCGCACGTGTTTTTGCTCGACTAGCCTGCGGGATGCATCCTCTCGCACGTGTTTTTACTCGACTAGCCTGCGGGATGCATCCTCTCGCACGTGTTTTTACTCGACTACCCTGCGGGATGCATCCTCTCGCACGTGTTTTTGCTCGACTAGCCATGCGCATCCCAAAAAACCTGCGCATGCGCATCCCAAAAAACCTGCGCATGCGCATCCCAAAAAACCTGCGCATGCGCATCCCAAAAAACCTGCGCATGCGCATCCCACAAAACCTCGCACGTGTTTTTACTCGACTAGCCTGCGGGATGCATCCTCTCGCACGTGTTTTTGCTCGGCTAGCCTGCGGGATGCATCCTCTCGCACGTGTTTTTGCTCGACTAGCCATGCGCATCCCAAAAAACCTGCGCATGCGCATCCCACAAAACCTGCGCATGCGCATCCCACAAAACCTCGCACGTGTTTTTACTCGACTAGCCTGCGGGGAGCATCCTCTCGCACGTGTTTTTACTCGACTAGCCTGCGGGATGCATCCTCTCGCACGTGTTTTTACTCGACTAGCCTGCGGGATGCATCCTCTTGCACGTGTTTTTGCTCGACTAGCCATGCGCATCCCAAAAAACCTGCGCATGCGCATCCCACAAAACCTGCGTATGCGCATCCCACAAAACCTGCGCATGCGCATCCCACAAAACCTGCGCATGCGCATCCCACAAAACCTCGCACGTGTTTTTACTCGACTAGCCTGCGGGATGCATCCTCTCGCACGTGTTTTTACTCGACTAGCCTGCGGGATGCATCCTCTCGCACGTGTTTTTACTCGACTACCCTGCGAGATGCATCCTCTCGCACGTGTTTTGCTCGACTAGCCATGCGCATCCCATAAAACCTGCGCATGCGCATCCCACAAAACCTGCGCATGCGCATCCCACAAAACCTCGCACGTATTTTTACTCGACTAGCCTGCGGGATGCATCCTCTCGCACGTGTTTTTACTCGACTAGCCTGCGGGATGCATCCTCTCGCACGTGTTTTTACTCGACTACCCTGCGGGATGCATCCTCTCGCACGTGTTTTTGCTCGACTAGCCTGCGGGATGCATCCTCTCGCACGTGTTTTTGCTCGACTAGGCATGCGCATCCCAAAAAACCTGCGCATGCGCATCCCACAAAACCTGCGCATGCGCATCCCACAAAACCTCGCACGTGTTTTTACTCGACTAGCCTGCGGGATGCATCCTCTCGCACGTGTTTTTGCTCGGCTAGCCTGCAGGATGCATCCTCTCGCACGTGTTTTTGCTCGACTAGCCATGCGCATCCCAAAAAACCTGCGCATGCGCATCCCACAAAACCTGCGCATGCGCATCCCACAAAACCTCGCACGTGTTTGTGCTCGACTAGCCTGCGGGATGCATCCTTTCGCACGTGTTTTTACTCGACTAGCCTGCGGGATGCATCCTCTCGCACGTGTTTTTACTCGACTAGCCTGCGGGATGCATCCTCTCGCACGTGTTTTTACTCGACTACCCTGCGGGATGCATCCTCTCGCACATGTTTTTGCTCGACTAGCCATGCGCATCCCAAAAAACCTGCGCATGCGCATCCCACAAAACCTGCGCATGCGCATCCCACAAAACCTCGCACGTGTTTTTACTCGACTAGCCTGCGGGATGCATCCTCTCGCACGTGTTTTTACTCGACTAGCCTGCGGGATGCATCCTCTCGCACGTGTTTTTACTCGACTACCCTGCGGGATGCATCCTCTCGCACGTGTTTTTACTCGACTAGCCTGCGGGATGCATCCTCTCGCACGTGTTTTTACTCGACTAGCCTGCGGGATGCATCGTCTCGCACGTGTTTTTGCTCGACTAGCCTGCGGGATGCATCCTCTCGCACGTGTTTTTACTCGACTAGCCTGCGGGATTCATAATCTTGCACGTGTTTTTACTCGACTAGCCTGCGGGATGCATCCTCTCGCACGTGTTTTTGCTCGACTAGCCATGCGTATCCCAAAAAACCTGCTCATGCGCATCCCACAAAACCTGCGCATGCGCATCCCACAAAACCTGCGTATGCGCATCCCACAAAACCTCGCACGTGTTTTTACTCGACTAGCCTGCGGGATGCATCCTCTCGCACGTGTTTTTACTCGACTACCCTGCGGGATGCATCCTCTCGCACGTGTTTTGCTCGACTAGCCATGCGCATCCCAAAAAACCTGCGCATGCGCATCCCAAAAAACCTGCGCATGCGCATCCCACAAAACCTGCGTATGCGCATCCCACAAAACCTCGCACGTGTTTTTACTCGACTAGCCTGCGGGATGCATCCTCTCGCACGTGTTTTGCTCGACTAGCCATGCGCATCCCAAAAAACCTGCGCATGCGCATCCCAAAAAACCTGCGCATGCGCATCCCACAAAACCTGCGTATGCGCATCCCACAAAACCTCGCACGTGTTTTTACTCGACTAGCCTGCGGGATGCATCCTCTCGCACGTGTTTTTGCTCGACTAGCCATGCGCATCCCAAAAAACCTGCACATGCGCATCCCAAAAAACCTGCGCATGCGCATCCCACAAAACCTCGCACGTGTTTTTACTCGACTAGCCTGCGGGATGCATCCTCTCGCACGTGTTTTTGCTCGGCTAGCCTGCGGGATGCATCCTCTCGCACGTGTTTTTGCTCGACTAGCCATGCGCATCCCAAAAAACCTGCGCATGCGCATCCCAAAAAACCTGCGCATGCGCATCCCAAAAAACCTGCGCATGCGCATCCCACAAAACCTGCGTATGCGCATAACACAAAACCTCGCACGTGTTTTTACACGACTAGCCTGCGGGATGCATCCTCTCGCACGTGTTTTGCTCGACTAGCCATGCGCATCCCAAAAAACCTGCGCATGCGCATCCCAAAAAACCTGCGCATGCGCATCCCAAAAAACCTGCGCATGCGCATCCCACAAAACCTGCGTATGCGCATCCCACAAAACCTCGCACGTGTTTTTACTCGACTAGCCTGCGGGATGCATCCTCTCGCACGTGTTTTTGCTCGACTAGCCATGCGCATCCCAAAAAACCTGCGCATGCGCATCCCAAAAAACCTGCGCATGCGCATCCCAAAAAACCTGCGCATGCGCATCCCACAAAACCTGCGTATGCGCATCCCACAAAACCTCGCACGTGTTTTTACTCGACTAGCCTGCGGGATGCATCCTCTCGCACGTGTTTTTACTCGACTAGCCTGCGGGATGCATCCTCTCGCACGTGTTTTTGCTCGACTAGCCATGCGCATCCCAAAAAACCTGCACATGCGCATCCCAAAAAACCTGCGCATGCGCATCCCACAAAACCTCGCACGTGTTTTTACTCGATTAGCCTGCGGGATGCATCCTCTCGCACGTGTTTTTGCTCGGCTAGCCTGCGGGATGCATCCTCTCGCACGTGTTTTTACTCGACTAGCCTGCGGGATGCATCCTCTCGCACGTGTTTTTGCTCGACTAGCCTGCGGGATGCATCCTCTCGCACGTGTTTTTACTCGACTAGCCTGCGGGATGCATCCTCTCGCACGTGTTTTTACTCGACTAGCCTGCGGGAAGCATCCTCTCGCACGTGTTTTTACTCGACTAGCCTGCGGGATGCATCCTCTCGCACGTGTTTTTACTCGACTAGCCTGCGGGATGCATCCTCTCGCACGTGTTTTTGCTCGACTAGCCTGCGGGATGCATCCTCTCGCACGTGTTTTTGCTCGACTAGCCATGCGCATCCCAAAAAAACTGCGCATGCGCATCCCACAAAACCTGCGCATGCGCATCCCACAAAACCTCGCACGTGTTTTTACTCGACTAGCCTGCGGGATGCATCCTCTCGCACGTGTTTTTGCTCGGCTAGCCTGCGGGATGCATCCTCTCGCACGTGTTTTTGCTCGACTAGCCATGCGCATCCCAAAAAACCTGCGCATGCGCATCCCACAAAACCTGCGCATGCGCATCCCACAAAACCTCGCACGTGTTTGTGCTCGACTAGCCTGCGGGATGCATCCTTTCGCACGTGTTTTTACTCGACTAGCCTGCGGGATGCATCCTCTCGCACGTGTTTTTTCTCGACTAGCCTGCGGGATGCATCCTCTCGCACGTGTTTTTACTCGACTACCCTGCGGGATGCATCCTCTCGCACGTGTGTTTGCTCGACTAGCCATGCGCATCCCAAAAAACCTGCGCATGCGCATCCCACAAAACCTCGCACGTGTTTTTACTCGACTAGCCTGCGGGATGCATCCTCTCGCACGTGTTTTTACTCGACTAGCATGCGGGATGCATCCTCTCGCACGTGTTTTTACTCGACTACCCTGCGGGATGCATCCTCTCGCACGTGTTTTTACTCGACTAGCCTGCAGGATGCTTCCTCTCGCACGTGTTTTTACTCGACTAGCCTGCGGGATGCATCCTCTCGCACGTGTTTTTACTCGACTAGCCTGCGGGATGCATCCTCTCGCACGTGTTTTTACTCGACTACCCTGCGGGATGCATCCTCTCGCACGTGTTTTTGCTCGACTAGCCATGCGCATCCCAAAAAACCTGCACATGCGCATCCCAAAAAACCTGCGCATGCGCATCCCACAAAACCTCGCACGTGTTTTTACTCGACTAGCCTGCGGGATGCATCCTCTCGCACGTGTTTTTGCTCGGCTAGCCTGCGGGATGCATCCTCTCGCACGTGTTTTTGCTCGACTAGCCATGCGCATCCCAAAAAACCTGCGCATGCGCATCCCACAAAACCTGCGCATGCGCATCCCACAAAACCTCGCACGTGTTTTTACTCGACTAGCCTGCGGGAAGCATCCTCTCGCACGTGTTTTTACTCGACTAGCCTGCGGGATGCATCCTCTCGCACGTGTTTTTGCTCGACTAGCCTGCGGGATGCATCCTCTCGCACGTGTTTTTGCTCGACTAGCCATGCGCATCCCAAAAAAACTGCGCATGCGCATCCCACAAAACCTGCGCATGCGCATCCCACAAAACCTCGCACGTGTTTTTACTCGACTAGCCTGCGGGATGCATCCTCTCGCACGTGTTTTTGCTCGGCTAGCCTGCGGGATGCATCCTCTCGCACGTGTTTTTGCTCGACTAGCCATGCGCATCCCAAAAAACCTGCGCATG
The DNA here is from genome assembly GCF_051020765.1 of Lasioglossum baleicum. NCBI lineage: Eukaryota > Metazoa > Arthropoda > Insecta > Hymenoptera > Halictidae > Lasioglossum > Lasioglossum baleicum. The sequence continues at coordinate 63,216 of NW_027469281.1, read as the reverse complement.
CGCATCCCACAAAACCTGCGCATGCGCATCCCACAAAATCTCGCACGTGTTTGTGCTCGACTAGCCTGCGGGATGCATCCTTTCGCACGTGTTTTTACTCGACTAGCCTGCGGGATGCATCCTCTCGCACGTGTTTTTACTCGACTAGCCTGCGGGATGCATCCTCTCGCACGTGTTTTTACTCGACTACCCTGCGGGATGCATCCTCTCGCACGTGTGTTTGCTCGACTAGCCATGCGCATCCCAAAAAACCTGCGCATGCGCATCCCACAAAACCTGCGTATGCGCATCCCACAAAACCTCGCACGTGTTTTTACTCGACTAGCCTGCGGGATGCATCCTCTCGCACGTGTTTTTACTCGACTAGCCTGCAGGATGCTTCCTCTCGCACGTGTTTTTACTCGACTAGCCTGCGGGATGCATCCTCTCGCACGTGTTTTTACTCGACTACCCTGCGGGATGCATCCTCTCGCACGTGTTTTTGCGCGACTAGCCTGCGGGATGCATCCTCTCGCACGTGTTTTTGCTCGACTAGGCATGCGCATCCCAAAAAACCTGCGCATGCGCATCCCACAAAACCTGCGCATGCGCATCCCACAAAACCTCGCACGTGTTTTTACTCGACTAGCCTGCGGGATGCATCCTCTCGCACGTGTTTTTACTCGACTAGCCTGCGGGATGCATCCTCTCGCACGTGTTTTTACTCGACTAGCCTGCGGGATGCATCGTCTCGCACGTGTTTTTGCTCGACTAGCCTGCGGCATGCATCCTCTCGCACGTGTTTTTACTCGACTAGCCTGCGGGATTCATCCTCTTGCACGTGTTTTTACTCGAGTAGCCTGCGGGATGCATCCTCTCGCACGTGTTTTTGCTCGACTAGCCATGCGCATCCCAAAAAACCTGCGCATGCGCATCCCACAAAACCTCGCACGTGTTTTTACTCGATTAGCCTGCGGGATGCATCCTCTCGCACGTGTTTTTGCTCGGCTAGCCTGCGGGATGCATCCTCTCGCACGTGTTTTTACTCGACTAGCCTGCGGGATGCATCCTCTCGCACGTGTTTTTGCTCGGCTAGCCTGCGGGATGCATCCTCTCGCACGTGTTTTTACTCGACTAGCCTGCGGGATGCATCCTCTCGCACGTGTTTTTACTCGACTAGCCTGCGGGAAGCATCCTCTCGCACGTGTTTTTACTCGACTAGCCTGCGGGATGCATCCTCTCGCACGTGTTTTTACTCGACTAGCCTGCGGGATGCATCCTCTCGCACGTGTTTTTGCTCGACTAGCCTGCGGGATGCATCCTCTCGCACGTGTTTTTGCTCGACTAGCCATGCGGGATGCATCCTCTCGCACGTGTTTTTGCTCGACTAGCCTGCGGGATGCATCCTCTCGCACGTGTTTGTACTTGACTAGCCTGCGGGACGCATCCTCTCGCACGTGTTTTTGCTCGACTAGCCTGCGGGATGCATCCTCTCGCACGTGTTTTTGCTCGACTAGCCTGCGGGATGCATCCTCTCGCACGTGTTTGTACTTGACTAGCCTGCGGGATGCTTCCTCTCGCACGTGTTTTTACTCGACTAGCCTGCGGGATGCATCCTCTCGCACGTGTTTTTGCTCGACTAGCCTGCGGGATGCATCCTCTCGCACGTGTTTTTACTCGACTAGCCTGCAGGATGCATCCTCTCGCACGTGTTTTTACTCGACTAGCCTGCGGGATGCATCCTCTCGCACGTGTTTTTACTCGACTAGCCTGCGGGATGCATCCTCTCGCACGTGTTTTTGCTCGACTAGCCATGCGCATCCCAAAAAACCTGCACATGCGCATCCCAAAAAACCTGCGCATGCGCATCCCACAAAACCTCGCACGTGTTTTTACTCGACTAGCCTGCGGGATGCATCCTCTCGCACGTGTTTTTGCTCGGCTAGCCTGCGGGATGCATCCTCTCGCACGTGTTTTTGCTCGGCTAGCCTGCGGGATGCATCCTCTCGCACGTGTTTTTGCTCGACTAGCCATGCGCATCCCAAAAAACCTGCGCATGCGCATCCCACAAAACCTGCGCATGCGCATCCCACAAAACCTCGCACGTGTTTTTACTCGACTAGCCTGCGGGAAGCATCCTCTCGCACGTGTTTTTACTCGACTAGCCTGCGGGATGCATCCTCTCGCACGTGTTTTTACTCGACTAGCCTGCGGGATGCATCCTCTCGCACGTGTTTTTGCTCGACTAGCCTGCGGGATGCATCCTCTCGCACGTGTTTTTGCTCGACTAGCCATGCGCATCCCAAAAAAACTGCGCATGCGCATCCCACAAAACCTGCGCATGCGCATCCCACAAAACCTCGCACGTGTTTTTACTCGACTAGCCTGCGGGATGCATCCTCTCGCACGTGTTTTTGCTCGACTAGCCTGCGGGATGCATCCTCTCGCACGTGTTTTTACTCGACTAGCCTGCGGGATGCATCCTCTCGCACGTGTTTTTACTCGACTACCCTGCGGGATGCATCCTCTCGCACGTGTTTTTGCTCGACTAGCCATGCGCATCCCAAAAAACCTGCGCATGCGCATCCCAAAAAACCTGCGCATGCGCATCCCAAAAAACCTGCGCATGCGCATCCCAAAAAACCTGCGCATGCGCATCCCACAAAACCTCGCACGTGTTTTTACTCGACTAGCCTGCGGGATGCATCCTCTCGCACGTGTTTTTGCTCGGCTAGCCTGCGGGATGCATCCTCTCGCACGTGTTTTTGCTCGACTAGCCATGCGCATCCCAAAAAACCTGCGCATGCGCATCCCACAAAACCTGCGCATGCGCATCCCACAAAACCTCGCACGTGTTTTTACTCGACTAGCCTGCGGGGAGCATCCTCTCGCACGTGTTTTTACTCGACTAGCCTGCGGGATGCATCCTCTCGCACGTGTTTTTACTCGACTAGCCTGCGGGATGCATCCTCTTGCACGTGTTTTTGCTCGACTAGCCATGCGCATCCCAAAAAACCTGCGCATGCGCATCCCACAAAACCTGCGTATGCGCATCCCACAAAACCTGCGCATGCGCATCCCACAAAACCTGCGCATGCGCATCCCACAAAACCTCGCACGTGTTTTTACTCGACTAGCCTGCGGGATGCATCCTCTCGCACGTGTTTTTACTCGACTAGCCTGCGGGATGCATCCTCTCGCACGTGTTTTTACTCGACTACCCTGCGAGATGCATCCTCTCGCACGTGTTTTGCTCGACTAGCCATGCGCATCCCATAAAACCTGCGCATGCGCATCCCACAAAACCTGCGCATGCGCATCCCACAAAACCTCGCACGTATTTTTACTCGACTAGCCTGCGGGATGCATCCTCTCGCACGTGTTTTTACTCGACTAGCCTGCGGGATGCATCCTCTCGCACGTGTTTTTACTCGACTACCCTGCGGGATGCATCCTCTCGCACGTGTTTTTGCTCGACTAGCCTGCGGGATGCATCCTCTCGCACGTGTTTTTGCTCGACTAGGCATGCGCATCCCAAAAAACCTGCGCATGCGCATCCCACAAAACCTGCGCATGCGCATCCCACAAAACCTCGCACGTGTTTTTACTCGACTAGCCTGCGGGATGCATCCTCTCGCACGTGTTTTTGCTCGGCTAGCCTGCGGGATGCATCCTCTCGCACGTGTTTTTGCTCGACTAGCCTGCGGGATGCATCGTCTCGCACGTGTTTTTGCTCGACTAGCCTGCGGGATGCATCCTCTCGCACGTGTTTTTACTCGACTAGCCTGCGGGATTCATCCTCTTGCACGTGTTTTTACTCGACTAGCCTGCGGGATGCATCCTCTCGCACGTGTTTTTGCTCGACTAGCCATGCGTATCCCAAAAAACCTGCTCATGCGCATCCCAAAAAACCTGCGCATGCGCATCCCACAAAACCTGCGCATGCGCATCCCACAAAACCTGCGCATGCGCATCCCACAAAACCTGCGTATGCGCATCCCACAAAACCTCGCACGTGTTTTTACTCGACTAGCCTGCGGGATGCATCCTCTCGCACGTGTTTTTACTCGACTACCCTGCGGGATGCATCCTCTCGCACGTGTTTTGCTCGACTAGCCATGCGCATCCCAAAAAACCTGCGCATGCGCATCCCAAAAAACCTGCGCATGCGCATCCCACAAAACCTGCGTATGCGCATCCCACAAAACCTCGCACGTGTTTTTACTCGACTAGCCTGCGGGATGCATCCTCTCGCACGTGTTTTGCTCGACTAGCCATGCGCATCCCAAAAAACCTGCGCATGCGCATCCCAAAAAACCTGCGCATGCGCATCCCAAAAAACCTGCGCATGCGCATCCCACAAAACCTGCGTATGCGCATCCCACAAAACCTCGCACGTGTTTTTACTCGACTAGCCTGCGGGATGCATCCTCTCGCACGTGTTTTTGCTCGACTAGCCATGCGCATCCCAAAAAACCTGCACATGCGCATCCCAAAAAACCTGCGCATGCGCATCCCACAAAACCTCGCACGTGTTTTTACTCGACTAGCCTGCGGGATGCATCCTCTCGCACGTGTTTTTGCTCGGCTAGCCTGCGGGATGCATCCTCTCGCACGTGTTTTTGCTCGACTAGCCATGCGCATCCCAAAAAACCTGCGCATGCGCATCCCAAAAAACCTGCGCATGCGCATCCCAAAAAACCTGCGCATGCGCATCCCACAAAACCTGCGTATGCGCATAACACAAAACCTCGCACGTGTTTTTACACGACTAGCCTGCGGGATGCATCGTCTCGCACGTGTTTTGCTCGACTAGCCATGCGCATCCCAAAAAACCTGCGCATGCGCATCCCAAAAAACCTGCGCATGCGCATCCCAAAAAACCTGCGCATGCGCATCCCACAAAACCTGCGTATGCGCATCCCACAAAACCTCGCACGTGTTTTTACTCGACTAGCCTGCGGGATGCATCCTCTCGCACGTGTTTTTGCTCGACTAGCCATGCGCATCCCAAAAAACCTGCGCATGCGCATCCCAAAAAACCTGCGCATGCGCATCCCAAAAAACCTGCGCATGCGCATCCCACAAAACCTGCGTATGCGCATCCCACAAAACCTCGCACGTGTTTTTACTCGACTAGCCTGCGGGATGCATCCTCTCGCACGTGTTTTTACTCGACTAGCCTGCGGGATGCATCCTCTCGCACGTGTTTTTGCTCGACTAGCCATGCGCATCCCAAAAAACCTGCACATGCGCATCCCAAAAAACCTGCGCATGCGCATCCCACAAAACCTCGCACGTGTTTTTACTCGATTAGCCTGCGGGATGCATCCTCTCGCACGTGTTTTTGCTCGGCTAGCCTGCGGGATGCATCCTCTCGCACGTGTTTTTACTCGACTAGCCTGCGGGATGCATCCTCTCGCACGTGTTTTTGCTCGGCTAGCCTGCGGGATGCATCCTCTCGCACGTGTTTTTACTCGACTAGCCTGCGGGATGCATCCTCTCGCACGTGTTTTTACTCGACTAGCCTGCGGGAAGCATCCTCTCGCACGTGTTTTTACTCGACTAGCCTGCGGGATGCATCCTCTCGCACGTGTTTTTACTCGACTAGCCTGCGGGATGCATCCTCTCGCACGTGTTTTTGCTCGACTAGCCTGCGGGATGCATCCTCTCGCACGTGTTTTTGCTCGACTAGCCATGCGCATCCCAAAAAAACTGCGCATGCGCATCCCACAAAACCTGCGCATGCGCATCCCACAAAACCTCGCACGTGTTTTTACTCGACTAGCCTGCGGGATGCATCCTCTCGCACGTGTTTTTGCTCGGCTAGCCTGCGGGATGCATCCTCTCGCACGTGTTTTTGCTCGACTAGCCATGCGCATCCCAAAAAACCTGCGCATGCGCATCCCACAAAACCTGCGCATGCGCATCCCACAAAACCTCGCACGTGTTTGTGCTCGACTAGCCTGCGGGATGCATCCTTTCGCACGTGTTTTTACTCGACTAGCCTGCGGGATGCATCCTCTCGCACGTGTTTTTTCTCGACTAGCCTGCGGGATGCATCCTCTCGCACGTGTTTTTACTCGACTACCCTGCGGGATGCATCCTCTCGCACGTGTGTTTGCTCGACTAGCCATGCGCATCCCAAAAAACCTGCGCATGCGCATCCCACAAAACCTCGCACTTGTTTTTACTCGACTAGCCTGCGGGATGCATCCTCTCGCACGTGTTTTTACTCGACTAGCATGCGGGATGCATCCTCTCGCACGTGTTTTTACTCGACTACCCTGCGGGATGCATCCTCTCGCACGTGTTTTTACTCGACTAGCCTGCAGGATGCTTCCTCTCGCACGTGTTTTTACTCGACTAGCCTGCGGGATGCATCCTCTCGCACGTGTTTTTACTCGACTAGCCTGCGGGATGCATCCTCTCGCACGTGTTTTTACTCGACTACCCTGCGGGATGCATCCTCTCGCACGTGTTTTTGCTCGACTAGCCATGCGCATCCCAAAAAACCTGCACATGCGCATCCCAAAAAACCTGCGCATGCGCATCCCACAAAACCTCGCACGTGTTTTTACTCGACTAGCCTGCGGGATGCATCCTCTCGCACGTGTTTTTGCTCGGCTAGCCTGCGGGATGCATCCTCTCGCACGTGTTTTTGCTCGACTAGCCATGCGCATCCCAAAAAACCTGCGCATGCGCATCCCACAAAACCTGCGCATGCGCATCCCACAAAACCTCGCACGTGTTTTTACTCGACTAGCCTGCGGGAAGCATCCTCTCGCACGTGTTTTTACTCGACTAGCCTGCGGGATGCATCCTCTCGCACGTGTTTTTGCTCGACTAGCCTGCGGGATGCATCCTCTCGCACGTGTTTTTGCTCGACTAGCCATGCGCATCCCAAAAAAACTGCGCATGCGCATCCCACAAAACCTGCGCATGCGCATCCCACAAAACCTCGCACGTGTTTTTACTCGACTAGCCTGCGGGATGCATCCTCTCGCACGTGTTTTTGCTCGGCTAGCCTGCGGGATGCATCCTCTCGCACGTGTTTTTGCTCGACTAGCCATGCGCATCCCAAAAAACCTGCGCATGCGCATCCCACAAAACCTGCGTATGCGCATCCCACAAAACCTCGCACGTGTTTTTACTCGACTAGCCTGCGGGATGCATCCTCTCGCACGTGTTTTTGCTCGACTAGCCATGCGCATCCCAAAAAACCTGCGCATGCGCATCCCAAAAAACCTGCGCATGCGCATCCCACAAAACCTGCGTATGCGCATCCCACAAAACCTCGCACGTGTTTTTACTCGACTAGCCTGCGGGATGCATCCTCTCGCACGTGTTTTTACTCGACTAGCCTGCGGGATGCATCCTCTCGCACGTGTTTTTGCTCGACTAGCCATGCGCATCCCAAAAAACCTGCACATGCGCATCCCAAAAAACCTGCGCATGCGCATCCCACAAAACCTCGCACGTGTTTTTACTCGATTAGCCTGCGGGATGCATCCTCTCGCACGTGTTTTTGCTCGGCTAGCCTGCGGGATGCATCCTCTCGCACGTGTTTTTACTCGACTAGCCTGCGGGATGCATCCTCTCGCACGTGTTTTTGCTCGACTAGCCTGCGGGATGCATCCTCTCGCACGTGTTTTTACTCGACTAGCCTGCGGGATGCATCCTCTCGCACGTGTTTTTACTCGACTAGCCTGCGGGAAGCATCCTCTCGCACGTGTTTTTACTCGACTAGCCTGCGGGATGCATCCTCTCGCACGTGTTTTTACTCGACTAGCCTGCGGGATGCATCCTCTCGCACGTGTTTTTGCTCGACTAGCCTGCGGGATGCATCCTCTCGCACGTGTTTTTACTCGACTACCCTGCGGGATGCATCCTCTCGCACGTGTTTTTGCTCGACTAGCCATGCGCATCCCAAAAAACCTGCACATGCGCATCCCAAAAAACCTGCGCATGCGCATCCCACAAAACCTCGCACGTGTTTTTACTCGACTAGCCTGCGGGATGCATCCTCTCGCACGTGTTTTTGCTCGGCTAGCCTGCGGGATGCATCCTCTCGCACGTGTTTTTGCTCGACTAGCCATGCGCATCCCAAAAAACCTGCGCATGCGCATCCCACAAAACCTGCGCATGCGCATCCCACAAAACCTCGCACGTGTTTTTACTCGACTAGCCTGCGGGAAGCATCCTCTCGCACGTGTTTTTACTCGACTAGCCTGCGGGATGCATCCTCTCGCACGTGTTTTTGCTCGACTAGCCTGCGGGATGCATCCTCTCGCACGTGTTTTTGCTCGACTAGCCATGCGCATCCCAAAAAAACTGCGCATGCGCATCCCACAAAACCTGCGCATGCGCATCCCACAAAACCTCGCACGTGTTTTTACTCGACTAGCCTGCGGGATGCATCCTCTCGCACGTGTTTTTGCTCGGCTAGCCTGCGGGATGCATCCTCTCGCACGTGTTTTTGCTCGACTAGCCATGCGCATCCCAAAAAACCTGCGCATGCGCATCCCACAAAACCTGCGTATGCGCATCCCACAAAACCTCGCACGTGTTTTTACTCGACTAGCCTGCGGGATGCATCCTCTCGCACGTGTTTTTGCTCGACTAGCCATGCGCATCCCAAAAAACCTGCGCATGCGCATCCCAAAAAACCTGCGCATGCGCATCCCACAAAACCTGCGTATGCGCATCCCACAAAACCTCGCACGTGTTTTTACTCGACTAGCCTGCGGGATGCATCCTCTCGCACGTGTTTTTGCTCGACTAGCCATGCGCATCCCAAAAAACCTGCACATGCGCATCCCAAAAAACCTGCGCATGCGCATCCCACAAAACCTCGCACGTGTTTTTACTCGATTAGCCTGCGGGATGCATCCTCTCGCACGTGTTTTTGCTCGGCTAGCCTGCGGGATGCATCCTCTCGCACGTGTTTTTACTCGACTAGCCTGCGGGATGCATCCTCTCGCACGTGTTTTTGCTCGACTAGCCTGCGGGATGCATCCTCTCGCACGTGTTTTTACTCGACTAGCCTGCGGGATGCATCCTCTCGCACGTGTTTTTACTCGACTAGCCTGCGGGAAGCATCCTCTCGCACGTGTTTTTACTCGACTAGCCTGCGGGATGCATCCTCTCGCACGTGTTTTTACTCGACTAGCCTGCGGGATGCATCCTCTCGCACGTGTTTTTGCTCGACTAGCCTGCGGGATGCATCCTCTCGCACGTGTTTTTGCTCGACTAGCCATGCGCATCCCAAAAAAACTGCGCATGCGCATCCCACAAAACCTGCGCATGCGCATCCCACAAAACCTCGCACGTGTTTTTACTCGACTAGCCTGCGGGATGCATCCTCTCGCACGTGTTTTTGCTCGGCTAGCCTGCGGGATGCATCCTCTCGCACGTGTTTTTTCTCGACTAGCCTGCGGGATGCATCCTCTCGCACGTGTTTTTACTCGACTACCCTGCGGGATGCATCCTCTCGCACGTGTGTTTGCTCGACTAGCCATGCGCATCCCAAAAAACCTGCGCATGCGCATCCCACAAAACCTCGCACGTGTTTTTACTCGACTAGCCTGCGGGATGCATCCTCTCGCACGTGTTTTTACTCGACTAGCATGCGGGATGCATCCTCTCGCACGTGTTTTTACTCGACTACCCTGCGGGATGCATCCTCTCGCACGTGTTTTTACTCGACTAGCCTGCAGGATGCTTCCTCTCGCACGTGTTTTTACTCGACTAGCCTGCGGGATGCATCCTCTCGCACGTGTTTTTACTCGACTAGCCTGCGGGATGCATCCTCTCGCACGTGTTTTTACTCGACTACCCTGCGGGATGCATCCTCTCGCACGTGTTTTTGCTCGACTAGCCATGCGCATCCCAAAAAACCTGCACATGCGCATCCCAAAAAACCTGCGCATGCGCATCCCACAAAACCTCGCACGTGTTTTTACTCGACTAGCCTGCGGGATGCATCCTCTCGCACGTGTTTTTGCTCGGCTAGCCTGCGGGATGCATCCTCTCGCACGTGTTTTTGCTCGACTAGCCATGCGCATCCCAAAAAACCTGCGCATGCGCATCCCACAAAACCTGCGCATGCGCATCCCACAAAACCTCGCACGTGTTTTTACTCGACTAGCCTGCGGGAAGCATCCTCTCGCACGTGTTTTTACTCGACTAGCCTGCGGGATGCATCCTCTCGCACGTGTTTTTGCTCGACTAGCCTGCGGGATGCATCCTCTCGCACGTGTTTTTGCTCGACTAGCCATGCGCATCCCAAAAAAACTGCGCATGCGCATCCCACAAAACCTGCGCATGCGCATCCCACAAAACCTCGCACGTGTTTTTACTCGACTAGCCTGCGGGATGCATCCTCTCGCACGTGTTTTTGCTCGGCTAGCCTGCGGGATGCATCCTCTCGCACGTGTTTTTGCTCGACTAGCCATGCGCATCCCAAAAAACCTGCGCATGCGCATCCCACAAAACCTGCGCATGCGCATCCCACAAAATCTCGCACGTGTTTGTGCTCGACTAGCCTGCGGGATGCATCCTTTCGCACGTGTTTTTACTCGACTAGCCTGCGGGATGCATCCTCTCGCACGTGTTTTTACTCGACTAGCCTGCGGGATGCATCCTCTCGCACGTGTTTTTACTCGACTACCCTGCGGGATGCATCCTCTCGCACGTGTGTTTGCTCGACTAGCCATGCGCATCCCAAAAAACCTGCGCATGCGCATCCCACAAAACCTGCGTATGCGCATCCCACAAAACCTCGCACGTGTTTTTACTCGACTAGCCTGCGGGATGCATCCTCTCGCACGTGTTTTTACTCGACTAGCCTGCAGGATGCTTCCTCTCGCACGTGTTTTTACTCGACTAGCCTGCGGGATGCATCCTCTCGCACGTGTTTTTACTCGACTACCCTGCGGGATGCATCCTCTCGCACGTGTTTTTACTCGACTACCCTGCGGGATGCATCCTCTCGCACGTGTGTTTGCTCGACTAGCCATGCGCATCCCAAAAAACCTGCACATGGGCATCCCAAAAAACCTGCGCACGCGCATCCCACAAAACCTCGCACGTGTTTTTACTCGACTAGCCTGCGGGATGCATCCACTCGCACGTGTTTTTGCTCGGCTAGCCTGCGGGATGCATCCTCTCGCACGTGTTTTTGCTCGACTAGCCATGCGCATCCCAAAAAACCTGCGCATGCGCATCCCACAAAACCTGCGCATGCGCATCCCACAAAACCTCGCACGTGTTTTTACTCGACTAGCCTGCGGGAAGCATCCTCTCGCACGTGTTTTTACTCGACTAGCCTGCGGGATGCATCCTCTCGCACGTGTTTTTACTCGACTAGCCTGCGGGATGCATCCTCTCGCACGTGTTTTTGCTCGACTAGCCTGCGGGATGCATCCTCTCGCACGTGTTTTTGCTCGACTAGCCATGCGCATCCCAAAAAAACTGCGCATGCGCATCCCACAAAACCTGCGCATGCGCATCCCACAAAACCTCGCACGTGTTTTTACTCGACTAGCCTGCGGGATGCATCCTCTCGCACGTGTTTTTGCTCGACTAGCCTGCGGGATGCATCCTCTCGCACGTGTTTTTGCTCGACTAGCCATGCGCATCCCAAAAAACCTGCGCATGCGCATCCCAAAAAACCTGCGCATGCGCATCCCACAAAACCTCGCACGTGTTTTTACTCGACTAGCCTGCGGGATGCATCCTCTCGCACGTGTTTTTACTCGACTAGCCTGCGGGATGCATCCTCTCGCACGTGTTTTTGCTCGACTAGCCTGCGGGATGCATCCTCTCGCACGTGTTTTTACTCGACTAGCCTGCGGGATGCATCCTCTCGCACGTGTTTTTGCTCGACTAGGCATGCGCATCCCAAAAAACCTGCGCATGCGCATCCCACAAAACCTGCGCATGCGCATCCCACAAAACCTCGCACGTGTTTTTACTCGACTAGCCTGCGGGATGCATCCTCTCGCACGTGTTTTTACTCGACTAGCCTGCGGGATGCATCCTCTCGCACGTGTTTTTACTCGACTAGCCTGCGGGATGCATCGTCTCGCACGTGTTTTTGCTCGACTAGCCTGCGGGATGCATCCTCTCGCACGTGTTTTTACTCGACTAGCCTGCGGGATTCATCCTCTTGCACGTGTTTTTACTCGACTAGCCTGCGGGATGCATCCTCTCGCACGTGTTTTTGCTCGACTAGCCATGCGTATCCCAAAAAACCTGCGCATGCGCATCCCAAAAAACCTGCGCATGCGCATCCCACAAAACCTGCGCATGCGCATCCCACAAAACCTGCGCATGCGCATCCCACAAAACCTCGCACGTGTTTTTACTCGACTAGCCTGCGGGATGCATCCTCTCGCACGTGTTTTTACTCGACTAGCCTGCGGGATGCATCCTCTCGCACGTGTTTTTACTCGACTACCCTGCGGGATGCATCCTCTCGCACGTGTTTTGCTCGACTAGCCATGCGCATCCCAAAAAACCTGCGCATGCGCATCCCAAAAAACCTGCGCATGCGCATCCCAAAAAACCTGCGCATGCGCATCCCACAAAACCTGCGTATGCGCATCCCACAAAACCTCGCACGTGTTTTTACTCGACTAGCCTGCGGGATGCATCCTCTCGCACGTGTTTTGCTCGACTAGCCATGCGCATCCCAAAAAACCTGCGCATGCGCATCCCAAAAAACCTGCGCATGCGCATCCCAAAAAACCTGCGCATGCGCATCCCACAAAACCTGCGTATGCGCATCCCACAAAACCTCGCACGTGTTTTTACTCGACTAGCCTGCGGGATGCATCCTCTCGCACGTGTTTTTACTCGACTAGCCTGCGGGATGCATCCTCTCGCACGTGTTTTTGCTCGACTAGCCATGCGCATCCCAAAAAACCTGCACATGCGCATCCCAAAAAACCTGCGCATGCGCATCCCACAAAACCTCGCACGTGTTTTTACTCGACTAGCCTGCGGGATGCATCCTCTCGCACGTGTTTTTGCTCGGCTAGCCTGCGGGATGCATCCTCTCGCACGTGTTTTTGCTCGACTAGCCATGCGCATCCCAAAAAAACTGCGCATGCGCATCCCACAAAACCTGCGCATGCGCATCCCACAAAACCTCGCACGTGTTTTTACTCGACTAGCCTGCGGGATGCATCCTCTCGCACGTGTTTTTGCTCGACTAGCCTGCGGGATGCATCCTCTCGCACGTGTTTTTACTCGACTACCCTGCGGGATGCATCCTCTCGCACGTGTTTTTACTCGACTAGCCTGCAGGATGCTTCCTCTCGCACGTGTTTTTACTCGACTAGCCTGCGGGATGCATCCTCTCGCACGTGTTTTTACTCGACTAGCCTGCGGGATGCATCCTCTCGCACGTGTTTTTACTCGACTACCCTGCGGGATGCATCCTCTCGCACGTGTTTTTGCTCGACTAGCCATGCGCATCCCAAAAAACCTGCACATGCGCATCCCAAAAAACCTGCGCATGCGCATCCCACAAAACCTCGCACGTGTTTTTACTCGACTAGCCTGCGGGATGCATCCTCTCGCACGTGTTTTTGCTCGGCTAGCCTGCGGGATGCATCCTCTCGCACGTGTTTTTGCTCGACTAGCCATGCGCATCCCAAAAAACCTGCGCATGCGCATCCCACAAAACCTGCGCATGCGCATCCCACAAAACCTCGCACGTGTTTTTACTCGACTAGCCTGCGGGAAGCATCCTCTCGCACGTGTTTTTACTCGACTAGCCTGCGGGATGCATCCTCTCGCACGTGTTTTTGCTCGACTAGCCTGCGGGATGCATCCTCTCGCACGTGTTTTTGCTCGACTAGCCATGCGCATCCCAAAAAAACTGCGCATGCGCATCCCACAAAACCTGCGCATGCGCATCCCACAAAACCTCGCACGTGTTTTTACTCGACTAGCCTGCGGGATGCATCCTCTCGCACGTGTTTTTGCTCGGCTAGCCTGCGGGATGCATCCTCTCGCACGTGTTTTTGCTCGACTAGCCTGCGGGATGCATCCTCTCGCACGTGTTTTTACTCGACTACCCTGCGGGATGCATCCTCTCGCACGTGTGTTTGCTCGACTAGCCATGCGCATCCCAAAAAACCTGCGCATGCGCATCCCACAAAACCTGCGTATGCGCATCCCACAAAACCTCGCACGTGTTTTTACTCGACTAGCCTGCGGGATGCATCCTCTCGCACGTGTTTTTACTCGACTAGCCTGCAGGATGCTTCCTCTCGCACGTGTTTTTACTCGACTAGCCTGCGGGATGCATCCTCTCGCACGTGTTTTTACTCGACTACCCTGCGGGATGCATCCTCTCGCACGTGTTTTTACTCGACTACCCTGCGGGATGCATCCTCTCGCACGTGTGTTTGCTCGACTAGCCATGCGCATCCCAAAAAACCTGCACATGGGCATCCCAAAAAACCTGCGCACGCGCATCCCACAAAACCTCGCACGTGTTTTTACTCGACTAGCCTGCGGGATGCATCCACTCGCACGTGTTTTTGCTCGGCTAGCCTGCGGGATGCATCCTCTCGCACGTGTTTTTGCTCGACTAGCCATGCGCATCCCAAAAAACCTGCGCATGCGCATCCCACAAAACCTGCGCATGCGCATCCCACAAAACCTCGCACGTGTTTTTACTCGACTAGCCTGCGGGAAGCATCCTCTCGCACGTGTTTTTACTCGACTAGCCTGCGGGATGCATCCTCTCGCACGTGTTTTTACTCGACTAGCCTGCGGGATGCATCCTCTCGCACGTGTTTTTGCTCGACTAGCCTGCGGGATGCATCCTCTCGCACGTGTTTTTGCTCGACTAGCCATGCGCATCCCAAAAAAACTGCGCATGCGCATCCCACAAAACCTGCGCATGCGCATCCCACAAAACCTCGCACGTGTTTTTACTCGACTAGCCTGCGGGATGCATCCTCTCGCACGTGTTTTTGCTCGACTAGCCTGCGGGATGCATCCTCTCGCACGTGTTTTTGCTCGACTAGCCATGCGCATCCCAAAAAACCTGCGCATGCGCATCCCAAAAAACCTGCGCATGCGCATCCCACAAAACCTCGCACGTGTTTTTACTCGACTAGCCTGCGGGATGCATCCTCTCGCACGTGTTTTTACTCGACTAGCCTGCGGGATGCATCCTCTCGCACGTGTTTTTACTCGACTACCCTGCGGGATGCATCCTCTCGCACGTGTTTTGCTCGACTAGCCATGCGCATCCCATAAAACCTGCGCATGCGCATCCCACAAAACCTGCGCATGCGCATCCCACAAAACCTCGCACGTATTTTTACTCGACTAGCCTGCGGGATGCATCCTCTCGCACGTGTTTTTACTCGACTACCCTGCGGGATGCATCCTCTCGCACGTGTTTTTGCTCGACTAGGCATGCGCATCCCAAAAAACCTGCGCATGCGCATCCCACAAAACCTGCGCATGCGCATCCCACAAAACCTCGCACGTGTTTTTACTCGACTAGCCTGCGGGATGCATCCTCTCGCACGTGTTTTTACTCGACTAGCCTGCGGGATGCATCCTCTCGCACGTGTTTTTACTCGACTAGCCTGCGGGATGCATCGTCTCGCACGTGTTTTTGCTCGACTAGCCTGCGGGATGCATCCTCTCGCACGTGTTTTTACTCGACTAGCCTGCGGGATTCATCCTCTTGCACGTGTTTTTACTCGACTAGCCTGCGGGATGCATCCTCTCGCACGTGTTTTTGCTCGACTAGCCATGCGTATCCCAAAAAACCTGCGCATGCGCATCCCAAAAAACCTGCGCATGCGCATCCCACAAAACCTGCGCATGCGCATCCCACAAAACCTGCGCATGCGCATCCCACAAAACCTCGCACGTGTTTTTACTCGACTAGCCTGCGGGATGCATCCTCTCGCACGTGTTTTTACTCGACTAGCCTGCGGGATGCATCCTCTCGCACGTGTTTTTACTCGACTACCCTGCGGGATGCATCCTCTCGCACGTGTTTTGCTCGACTAGCCATGCGCATCCCAAAAAACCTGCGCATGCGCATCCCAAAAAACCTGCGCATGCGCATCCCACAAAACCTGCGTATGCGCATCCCACAAAACCTCGCACGTGTTTTTACTCGACTAGCCTGCGGGATGCATCCTCTCGCACGTGTTTTGCTCGACTAGCCATGCGCATCCCAAAAAACCTGCGCATGCGCATCCCAAAAAACCTGCGCATGCGCATCCCAAAAAACCTGCGCATGCGCATCCCACAAAACCTGCGTATGCGCATCCCACAAAACCTCGCACGTGTTTTTACTCGACTAGCCTGCGGGATGCATCCTCTCGCACGTGTTTTTACTCGACTAGCCTGCGGGATGCATCCTCTCGCACGTGTTTTTGCTCGACTAGCCATGCGCATCCCAAAAAACCTGCACATGCGCATCCCAAAAAACCTGCGCATGCGCATCCCACAAAACCTCGCACGTGTTTTTACTCGACTAGCCTGCGGGATGCATCCTCTCGCACGTGTTTTTGCTCGGCTAGCCTGCGGGATGCATCCTCTCGCACGTGTTTTTGCTCGACTAGCCATGCGCATCCCAAAAAAACTGCGCATGCGCATCCCACAAAACCTGCGCATGCGCATCCCACAAAACCTCGCACGTGTTTTTACTCGACTAGCCTGCGGGATGCATCCTCTCGCACGTGTTTTTGCTCGACTAGCCTGCGGGATGCATCCTCTCGCACGTGTTTTTGCTCGACTAGCCATGCGCATCCCAAAAAACCTGCGCATGCGCATCCCAAAAAACCTGCGCATGCGCATCCCAAAAAACCTGCGCATGCGCATCCCACAAAACCTCGCACGTGTTTTTACTCGACTAGCCTGCGGGATGCATCCTCTCGCACGTGTTTTTACTCGACTAGCCTGCGGGATGCATCCTCTCGCACGTGTTTTTGCTCGACTAGCCATGCGCATCCCAAAAAACCTGCACATGCGCATCCCAAAAAACCTGCGCATGCGCATCCCACAAAACCTGCGCATGCGCATCCCACAAAACCTCGCACGTGTTTTTACTCGACTAGCCTGCGGGATGCATCCTCTCGCACGTGTTTTTGCTCGGCTAGCCTGCGGGATGCATCCTCTCGCACGTGTTTTTGCTCGACTAGCCATGCGCATCCCAAAAAACCTGCGCATGCGCATCCCACAAAACCTCGCACGTGTTTTTACTCGACTAGCCTGCGGGATGCATCCTCTCGCACGTGTTTTTGCTCGGCTAGCCTGCGGGATGCATCCTCTCGCACGTGTTTTTGCTCGACTAGCCATGCGCATCCCAAAAAACCTGCGCATGCGCATCCCACAAAACCTGCGCATGCGCATCCCACAAAACCTCGCACGTGTTTGTGCTCGACTAGCCTGCGGGATGCATCCTTTCGCACGTGTTTTTACTCGACTAGCCTGCGGGATGCATCCTCTCGCACGTGTTTTTACTCGACTAGCCTGCGGGATGCATCCTCTCGCACGTGTTTTTGCTCGACTAGCCATGCGCATCCCAAAAAACCTGCACATGCGCATCCCAAAAAACCTGCGCATGCGCATCCCACAAAACCTCGCACGTGTTTTTACTCGACTAGCCTGCGGGATGCATCCTCTCGCACGTGTTTTTACTCGACTAGCCTGCGGGATGCATCCTCTCGCACGTGTTTTTACTCGACTACCCTGCGGGATGCATCCTATCGCACGTGTTTTTACTCGACTAGCCTGCGGGATGCATCCTCTCGCACGTGTTTTTACTCGACTAGCCTGCGGGATGCATCGTCTCGCACGTGTTTTTGATCCACTAGCCTGCGGGATGCATCCTCTCGCACGTGTTTTTACTCGACTAGCCTGCGGGATTCATCCTCTTGCACGTGTTTTTACTCGACTAGCCTGCGGGATGCATCCTCTCGCACGTGTTTTTGCTCGACTAGCCATGCGTATCCCAAAAAACCTGCGCATGCGCATCCCAAAAAACCTGCGCATGCGCATCCCACAAAACCTGCGCATGCGCATCCCACAAAACCTGCGCATGCGCATCCCACAAAACCTCGCACGTGTTTTTACTCGACTAGCCTGCGGGATGCATCCTCTCGCACGTGTTTTTACTCGACTAGCCTGCGGGATGCATCCTCTCGCACGTGTTTTTACTCGACTACCCTGCGGGATGCATCCTCTCGCACGTGTTTTGCTCGACTAGCCATGCGCATCCCAAAAAACCTGCGCATGCGCATCCCAAAAAACCTGCGCATGCGCATCCCAAAAAACCTGCGCATGCGCATCCCACAAAACCTGCGTATGCGCATCCCACAAAACCTCGCACGTGTTTTTACTCGACTAGCCTGCGGGATGCATCCTCTCGCACGTGTTTTGCTCGACTAGCCATGCGCATCCCAAAAAACCTGCGCATGCGCATCCCAAAAAACCTGCGCATGCGCATCCCAAAAAACCTGCGCATGCGCATCCCACAAAACCTGCGTATGCGCATCCCACAAAACCTCGCACGTGTTTTTACTCGACTAGCCTGCGGGATGCATCCTCTCGCACGTGTTTTTGCTCGACTAGCCATGCGCATCCCAAAAAACCTGCACATGCGCATCCCAAAAAACCTGCGCATGCGCATCCCACAAAACCTCGCACGTGTTTTTACTCGACTAGCCTGCGGGATGCATCCTCTCGCACGTGTTTTTGCTCGGCTAGCCTGCGGGATGCATCCTCTCGCACGTGTTTTTGCTCGACTAGCCATGCGCATCCCAAAAAACCTGCGCATGCGCATCCCAAAAAACCTGCGCATGCGCATCCCAAAAAACCTGCGCATGCGCATCCCACAAAACCTGCGTATGCGCATAACACAAAACCTCGCACGTGTTTTTACACGACTAGCCTGCGGGATGCATCCTCTCGCACGTGTTTTGCTCGACTAGCCATGCGCATCCCAAAAAACCTGCGCATGCGCATCCCAAAAAACCTGCGCATGCGCATCCCAAAAAACCTGCGCATGCGCATCCCAAAAAACCTGCGCATGCGCATCCCACAAAACCTGCGTATGCGCATCCCACAAAACCTCGCACGTGTTTTTACTCGACTAGCCTGCGGGATGCATCCTCTCGCACGTGTTTTTGCTCGACTAGCCATGCGCATCCCAAAAAACCTGCGCATGCGCATCCCAAAAAACCTGCGCATGCGCATCCCAAAAAACCTGCGCATGCGCATCCCACAAAACCTGCGTATGCGCATCCCACAAAACCTCGCACGTGTTTTTACTCGACTAGCCTGCGGGATGCATCCTCTCGCACGTGTTTTTACTCGACTAGCCTGCGGGATGCATCCTCTCGCACGTGTTTTTGCTCGACTAGCCATGCGCATCCCAAAAAACCTGCACATGCGCATCCCAAAAAACCTGCGCATGCGCATCCCACAAAACCTCGCACGTGTTTTTACTCGATTAGCCTGCGGGATGCATCCTCTCGCACGTGTTTTTGCTCGGCTAGCCTGCGGGATGCATCCTCTCGCACGTGTTTTTACTCGACTAGCCTGCGGGATGCATCCTCTCGCACGTGTTTTTGCTCGACTAGCCTGCGGGATGCATCCTCTCGCACGTGTTTTTACTCGACTAGCCTGCGGGATGCATCCTCTCGCACGTGTTTTTACTCGACTAGCCTGCGGGAAGCATCCTCTCGCACGTGTTTTTACTCGACTAGCCTGCGGGATGCATCCTCTCGCACGTGTTTTTACTCGACTAGCCTGCGGGATGCATCCTCTCGCACGTGTTTTTGCTCGACTAGCCTGCGGGATGCATCCTCTCGCACGTGTTTTTGCTCGACTAGCCATGCGCATCCCAAAAAAACTGCGCATGCGCATCCCACAAAACCTGCGCATGCGCATCCTACAAAACCTCGCACGTGTTTTTACTCGACTAGCCTGCGGGATGCATCCTCTCGCACGTGTTTTTGCTCGGCTAGCCTGCGGGATGCATCCTCTCGCACGTGTTTTTGCTCGACTAGCCATGCGCATCCCAAAAAACCTGCGCATGCGCATCCCACAAAACCTGCGCATGCGCATCCCACAAAACCTCGCACGTGTTTGTGCTCGACTAGCCTGCGGGATGCATCCTTTCGCACGTGTTTTTACTCGACTAGCCTGCGGGATGCATCCTCTCGCACGTGTTTTTTCTCGACTAGCCTGCGGGATGCATCCTCTCGCACGTGTTTTTACTCGACTACCCTGCGGGATGCATTCTCTCGCACGTGTGTTTGCTCGACTAGCCATGCGCATCCCAAAAAACCTGCGCATGCGCATCCCACAAAACCTCGCACGTGTTTTTACTCGACTAGCCTGCGGGATGCATCCTCTCGCACGTGTTTTTACTCGACTAGCATGCGGGATGCATCCTCTCGCACGTGTTTTTACTCGACTACCCTGCGGGATGCATCCTCTCGCACGTGTTTTTACTCGACTAGCCTGCAGGATGCTTCCTCTCGCACGTGTTTTTACTCGACTAGCCTGCGGGATGCATCCTCTCGCACGTGTTTTTACTCGACTAGCCTGCGGGATGCATCCTCTCGCACGTGTTTTTACTCGACTACCCTGCGGGATGCATCCTCTCGCACGTGTTTTTGCTCGACTAGCCATGCGCATCCCAAAAAACCTGCACATGCGCATCCCAAAAAACCTGCGCATGCGCATCCCACAAAACCTCGCACGTGTTTTTACTCGACTAGCCTGCGGGATGCATCCTCTCGCACGTGTTTTTGCTCGGCTAGCCTGCGGGATGCATCCTCTCGCACGTGTTTTTGCTCGACTAGCCATGCGCATCCCAAAAAACCTGCGCATGCGCATCCCACAAAACCTGCGCATGCGCATCCCACAAAACCTCGCACGTGTTTTTACTCGACTAGCCTGCGGGAAGCATCCTCTCGCACGTGTTTTTACTCGACTAGCCTGCGGGATGCATCCTCTCGCACGTGTTTTTACTCGACTAGCCTGCGGGATGCATCCTCTCGCACGTGTTTTTACTCGACTACCCTGCGGGATGCATCCTCTCGCACGTGTTTTGCTCGACTAGCCATGCGCATCCCAAAAAACCTGCGCATGCGCATCCCAAAAAACCTGCGCATGCGCATCCCAAAAAACCTGCGCATGCGCATCCCACAAAACCTGCGTATGCGCATCCCACAAAACCTCGCACGTGTTTTTACTCGACTAGCCTGCGGGATGCATCCTCTCGCACGTGTTTTGCTCGACTAGCCATGCGCATCCCAAAAAACCTGCGCATGCGCATCCCAAAAAACCTGCGCATGCGCATCCCAAAAAACCTGCGCATGCGCATCCCACAAAACCTGCGTATGCGCATCCCACAAAACCTCGCACGTGTTTTTACTCGACTAGCCTGCGGGATGCATCCTCTCGCACGTGTTTTTGCTCGACTAGCCATGCGCATCCCAAAAAACCTGCACATGCGCATCCCAAAAAACCTGCGCATGCGCATCCCACAAAACCTCGCACGTGTTTTTACTCGACTAGCCTGCGGGATGCATCCTCTCGCACGTGTTTTTGCTCGACTAGCCATGCGCATCCCAAAAAACCTGCACATGCGCATCCCAAAAAACCTGCGCATGCGCATCCCACAAAACCTCGCACGTGTTTTTACTCGACTAGCCTGCGGGATGCATCCTCTCGCACGTGTTTTTGCTCGGCTAGCCTGCGGGATGCATCCTCTCGCACGTGTTTTTGCTCGACTAGCCATGCGCATCCCAAAAAACCTGCGCATGCGCATCCCAAAAAACCTGCGCATGCGCATCCCAAAAAACCTGCGCATGCGCATCCCACAAAACCTGCGTATGCGCATAACACAAAACCTCGCACGTGTTTTTACACGACTAGCCTGCGGGATGCATCCTCTCGCACGTGTTTTGCTCGACTAGCCATGCGCATCCCAAAAAACCTGCGCATGCGCATCCCAAAAAACCTGCGCATGCGCATCCCAAAAAACCTGCGCATGCGCATCCCACAAAACCTGCGTATGCGCATCCCACAAAACCTCGCACGTGTTTTTACTCGACTAGCCTGCGGGATGCATCCTCTCGCACGTGTTTTTGCTCGACTAGCCATGCGCATCCCAAAAAACCTGCGCATGCGCATCCCAAAAAACCTGCGCATGCGCATCCCAAAAAACCTGCGCATGCGCATCCCACAAAACCTGCGTATGCGCATCCCACAAAACCTCGCACGTGTTTTTACTCGACTAGCCTGCGGGATGCATCCTCTCGCACGTGTTTTTACTCGACTAGCCTGCGGGATGCATCCTCTCGCACGTGTTTTTGCTCGACTAGCCATGCGCATCCCAAAAAACCTGCACATGCGCATCCCAAAAAACCTGCGCATGCGCATCCCACAAAACCTCGCACGTGTTTTTACTCGATTAGCCTGCGGGATGCATCCTCTCGCACGTGTTTTTGCTCGGCTAGCCTGCGGGATGCATCCTCTCGCACGTGTTTTTACTCGACTAGCCTGCGGGATGCATCCTCTCGCACGTGTTTTTGCTCGACTAGCCTGCGGGATGCATCCTCTCGCACGTGTTTTTACTCGACTAGCCTGCGGGATGCATCCTCTCGCACGTGTTTTTACTCGACTAGCCTGCGGGAAGCATCCTCTCGCACGTGTTTTTACTCGACTAGCCTGCGGGATGCATCCTCTCGCACGTGTTTTTACTCGACTAGCCTGCGGGATGCATCCTCTCGCACGTGTTTTTGCTCGACTAGCCTGCGGGATGCATCCTCTCGCACGTGTTTTTGCTCGACTAGCCATGCGCATCCCAAAAAAACTGCGCATGCGCATCCCACAAAACCTGCGCATGCGCATCCTACAAAACCTCGCACGTGTTTTTACTCGACTAGCCTGCGGGATGCATCCTCTCGCACGTGTTTTTGCTCGGCTAGCCTGCGGGATGCATCCTCTCGCACGTGTTTTTGCTCGACTAGCCATGCGCATCCCAAAAAACCTGCGCATGCGCATCCCACAAAACCTGCGCATGCGCATCCCACAAAACCTCGCACGTGTTTGTGCTCGACTAGCCTGCGGGATGCATCCTTTCGCACGTGTTTTTACTCGACTAGCCTGCGGGATGCATCCTCTCGCACGTGTTTTTTCTCGACTAGCCTGCGGGATGCATCCTCTCGCACGTGTTTTTACTCGACTACCCTGCGGGATGCATTCTCTCGCACGTGTGTTTGCTCGACTAGCCATGCGCATCCCAAAAAACCTGCGCATGCGCATCCCACAAAACCTCGCACGTGTTTTTACTCGACTAGCCTGCGGGATGCATCCTCTCGCACGTGTTTTTACTCGACTAGCATGCGGGATGCATCCTCTCGCACGTGTTTTTACTCGACTACCCTGCGGGATGCATCCTCTCGCACGTGTTTTTACTCGACTAGCCTGCAGGATGCTTCCTCTCGCACGTGTTTTTACTCGACTAGCCTGCGGGATGCATCCTCTCGCACGTGTTTTTACTCGACTAGCCTGCGGGATGCATCCTCTCGCACGTGTTTTTACTCGACTACCCTGCGGGATGCATCCTCTCGCACGTGTTTTTGCTCGACTAGCCATGCGCATCCCAAAAAACCTGCACATGCGCATCCCAAAAAACCTGCGCATGCGCATCCCACAAAACCTCGCACGTGTTTTTACTCGACTAGCCTGCGGGATGCATCCTCTCGCACGTGTTTTTGCTCGGCTAGCCTGCGGGATGCATCCTCTCGCACGTGTTTTTGCTCGACTAGCCATGCGCATCCCAAAAAACCTGCGCATGCGCATCCCACAAAACCTGCGCATGCGCATCCCACAAAACCTCGCACGTGTTTTTACTCGACTAGCCTGCGGGAAGCATCCTCTCGCACGTGTTTTTACTCGACTAGCCTGCGGGATGCATCCTCTCGCACGTGTTTTTGCTCGACTAGCCTGCGGGATGCATCCTCTCGCACGTGTTTTTGCTCGACTAGCCATGCGCATCCCAAAAAAACTGCGCATGCGCATCCCACAAAACCTGCGCATGCGCATCCCACAAAACCTCGCACGTGTTTTTACTCGACTAGCCTGCGGGATGCATCCTCTCGCACGTGTTTTTGCTCGGCTAGCCTGCGGGATGCATCCTCTCGCACGTGTTTTTGCTCGACTAGCCATGCGCATCCCAAAAAACCTGCGCATGCGCATCCCACAAAACCTGCGCATGCGCATCCCACAAAATCTCGCACGTGTTTGTGCTCGACTAGCCTGCGGGATGCATCCTTTCGCACGTGTTTTTACTCGACTAGCCTGCGGGATGCATCCTCTCGCACGTGTTTTTACTCGACTAGCCTGCGGGATGCATCCTCTCGCACGTGTTTTTACTCGACTACCCTGCGGGATGCATCCTCTCGCACGTGTGTTTGCTCGACTAGCCATGCGCATCCCAAAAAACCTGCGCATGCGCATCCCACAAAACCTGCGTATGCGCATCCCACAAAACCTCGCACGTGTTTTTACTCGACTAGCCTGCGGGATGCATCCTCTCGCACGTGTTTTTACTCGACTAGCCTGCAGGATGCTTCCTCTCGCACGTGTTTTTACTCGACTAGCCTGCGGGATGCATCCTCTCGCACGTGTTTTTACTCGACTACCCTGCGGGATGCATCCTCTCGCACGTGTTTTTGCGCGACTAGCCTGCGGGATGCATCCTCTCGCACGTGTTTTTGCTCGACTAGGCATGCGCATCCCAAAAAACCTGCGCATGCGCATCCCACAAAACCTGCGTATGCGCATCCCACAAAACCTCGCACGTGTTTTTACTCGACTAGCCTGCGGGATGCATCCTCTCGCACGTGTTTTTACTCGACTAGCCTGCGGGATGCATCCTCTCGCACGTGTTTTTACTCGACTACCCTGCGGGATGCATCCTCTCGCACGTGTTTTTGCTCGACTAGCCATGCGCATACCAAAAAACCTGCGCATGCGCATCCCACAAAACCTGCGCATGCGCATCCCACAAAATCTCGCACGTGTTTTTACTCGACTAGCCTGCGGGATGCATCCTCTCGCACCTGTTTTTACTCGACTAGCCTGCGGGATGCATCCTCTCGCACGTGTTTTTGCTCGACTAGCCTGCGGGATGCATCCTCTCGCACGTGTTTTTACTCGACTAGCCTGCGGGATGCATCCTCTCGCACGTGTTTTTACTCGACTACCCTGCGGGATGCATCCTCTCGCACGTGTGTTTGCTCGACTAGCCATGCGCATCCCAAAAAACCTGCGCATGCGCATCCCACAAAACCTGCGTATGCGCATCCCACAAAACCTCGCACGTGTTTTTACTCGACTAGCCTGCGGGATGCATCCTCTCGCACGTGTTTTTACTCGACTAGCCTGCAGGATGCTTCCTCTCGCACGTGTTTTTACTCGACTAGCCTGCGGGATGCATCCTCTCGCACGTGTTTTTACTCGACTACCCTGCGGGATGCATCCTCTCGCACGTGTTTTTGCGCGACTAGCCTGCGGGATGCATCCTCTCGCACGTGTTTTTGCTCGACTAGGCATGCGCATCCCAAAAAACCTGCGCATGCGCATCCCACAAAACCTGCGTATGCGCATCCCACAAAACCTCGCACGTGTTTTTACTCGACTAGCCTGCGGGATGCATCCTCTCGCACGTGTTTTGCTCGACTAGCCATGCGCATCCCAAAAAACCTGCGCATGCGCATCCCAAAAAACCTGCGCATGCGCATCCCAAAAAACCTGCGCATGCGCATCCCACAAAACCTGCGTATGCGCATCCCACAAAACCTCGCACGTGTTTTTACTCGACTAGCCTGCGGGATGCATCCTCTCGCACGTGTTTTGCTCGACTAGCCATGCGCATCCCAAAAAAACTGCGCATGCGCATCCCACAAAACCTGCGCATGCGCATCCCACAAAACCTCGCACGTGTTTTTACTCGACTAGCCTGCGGGATGCATCCTCTCGCACGTGTTTTTGCTCGACTAGCCTGCGGGATGCATCCTCTCGCACGTGTTTTTGCTCGACTAGCCATGCGCATCCCAAAAAACCTGCGCATGCGCATCCCAAAAAACCTGCGCATGCGCATCCCAAAAAACCTGCGCATGCGCATCCCACAAAACCTCGCACGTGTTTTTACTCGACTAGCCTGCGGGATGCATCCTCTCGCACGTGTTTTTACTCGACTAGCCTGCGGGATGCATCCTCTCGCACGTGTTTTTACTCGACTACCCTGCGGGATGCATCCTCTCGCACGTGTTTTGCTCGACTAGCCATGCGCATCCCATAAAACCTGCGCATGCGCATCCCACAAAACCTGCGCATGCGCATCCCACAAAACCTCGCACGTATTTTTACTCGACTAGCCTGCGGGATGCATCCTCTCGCACGTGTTTTTACTCGACTACCCTGCGGGATGCATCCTCTCGCACGTGTTTTTGCTCGACTAGGCATGCGCATCCCAAAAAACCTGCGCATGCGCATCCCACAAAACCTGCGCATGCGCATCCCACAAAACCTCGCACGTGTTTTTACTCGACTAGCCTGCGGGATGCATCCTCTCGCACGTGTTTTTACTCGACTAGCCTGCGGGATGCATCCTCTCGCACGTGTTTTTACTCGACTAGCCTGCGGGATGCATCGTCTCGCACGTGTTTTTGCTCGACTAGCCTGCGGGATGCATCCTCTCGCACGTGTTTTTACTCGACTAGCCTGCGGGATTCATCCTCTTGCACGTGTTTTTACTCGACTAGCCTGCGGGATGCATCCTCTCGCACGTGTTTTTGCTCGACTAGCCATGCGTATCCCAAAAAACCTGCGCATGCGCATCCCAAAAAACCTGCGCATGCGCATCCCACAAAACCTGCGCATGCGCATCCCACAAAACCTGCGCATGCGCATCCCACAAAACCTCGCACGTGTTTTTACTCGACTACCCTGCGGGATGCATCCTCTCGCACGTGTTTTGCTCGACTAGCCATGCGCATCCCAAAAAACCTGCGCATGCGCATCCCAAAAAACCTGCGCATGCGCATCCCAAAAAACCTGCGCATGCGCATCCCACAAAACCTGCGTATGCGCATCCCACAAAACCTCGCACGTGTTTTTACTCGACTAGCCTGCGGGATGCATCCTCTCGCACGTGTTTTGCTCGACTAGCCATGCGCATCCCAAAAAACCTGCGCATGCGCATCCCAAAAAACCTGCGCATGCGCATCCCAAAAAACCTGCGCATGCGCATCCCAAAAAACCTGCGCATGCGCATCCCACAAAACCTGCGTATGCGCATCCCACAAAACCTCGCACGTGTTTTTACTCGACTAGCCTGCGGGATGCATCCTCTCGCACGTGTTTTTGCTCGACTAGCCATGCGCATCCCAAAAAACCTGCACATGCGCATCCCAAAAAACCTGCGCATGCGCATCCCACAAAACCTCGCACGTGTTTTTACTCGACTAGCCTGCGGGATGCATCCTCTCGCACGTGTTTTTGCTCGGCTAGCCTGCGGGATGCATCCTCTCGCACGTGTTTTTGCTCGACTAGCCATGCGCATCCCAAAAAAACTGCGCATGCGCATCCCACAAAACCTGCGCATGCGCATCCCACAAAACCTCGCACGTGTTTTTACTCGACTAGCCTGCGGGATGCATCCTCTCGCACGTGTTTTTGCTCGACTAGCCTGCGGGATGCATCCTCTCGCACGTGTTTTTGCTCGACTAGCCATGCGCATCCCAAAAAACCTGCGCATGCGCATCCCAAAAAACCTGCGCATGCGCATCCCAAAAAACCTGCGCATGCGCATCCCACAAAACCTCGCACGTGTTTTTACTCGACTAGCCTGCGGGATGCATCCTCTCGCACGTGTTTTTACTCGACTAGCCTGCGGGATGCATCCTCTCGCACGTGTTTTTGCTCGACTAGCCATGCGCATCCCAAAAAACCTGCACATGCGCATCCCAAAAAACCTGCGCATGCGCATCCCACAAAACCTGCGCATGCGCATCCCACAAAACCTCGCACGTGTTTTTACTCGACTAGCCTGCGGGATGCATCCTCTCGCACGTGTTTTTGCTCGGCTAGCCTGCGGGATGCATCCTCTCGCACGTGTTTTTGCTCGACTAGCCATGCGCATCCCAAAAAACCTGCGCATGCGCATCCCACAAAACCTCGCACGTGTTTTTACTCGACTAGCCTGCGGGATGCATCCTCTCGCACGTGTTTTTGCTCGGCTAGCCTGCGGGATGCATCCTCTCGCACGTGTTTTTGCTCGACTAGCCATGCGCATCCCAAAAAACCTGCGCATGCGCATCCCACAAAACCTGCGCATGCGCATCCCACAAAACCTCGCACGTGTTTGTGCTCGACTAGCCTGCGGGATGCATCCTTTCGCACGTGTTTTTACTCGACTAGCCTGCGGGATGCATCCTCTCGCACGTGTTTTTACTCGACTAGCCTGCGGGATGCATCCTCTCGCACGTGTTTTTGCTCGACTAGCCATGCGCATCCCAAAAAACCTGCACATGCGCATCCCAAAAAACCTGCGCATGCGCATCCCACAAAACCTCGCACGTGTTTTTACTCGACTAGCCTGCGGGATGCATCCTCTCGCACGTGTTTTTACTCGACTAGCCTGCGGGATGCATCCTCTCGCACGTGTTTTTACTCGACTACCCTGCGGGATGCATCCTATCGCACGTGTTTTTACTCGACTAGCCTGCGGGATGCATCCTCTCGCACGTGTTTTTACTCGACTAGCCTGCGGGATGCATCGTCTCGCACGTGTTTTTGATCCACTAGCCTGCGGGATGCATCCTCTCGCACGTGTTTTTACTCGACTAGCCTGCGGGATTCATCCTCTTGCACGTGTTTTTACTCGACTAGCCTGCGGGATGCATCCTCTCGCACGTGTTTTTGCTCGACTAGCCATGCGTATCCCAAAAAACCTGCGCATGCGCATCCCAAAAAACCTGCGCATGCGCATCCCACAAAACCTGCGCATGCGCATCCCACAAAACCTGCGCATGCGCATCCCACAAAACCTCGCACGTGTTTTTACTCGACTAGCCTGCGGGATGCATCCTCTCGCACGTGTTTTTACTCGACTAGCCTGCGGGATGCATCCTCTCGCACGTGTTTTTACTCGTCTACCCTGCGGGATGCATCCTCTCGCACGTGTTTTGCTCGACTAGCCATGCGCATCCCAAAAAACCTGCGCATGCGCATCCCAAAAAACCTGCGCATGCGCATCCCAAAAAACCTGCGCATGCGCATCCCACAAAACCTGCGTATGCGCATCCCACAAAACCTCGCACGTGTTTTTACTCGACTAGCCTGCGGGATGCATCCTCTCGCACGTGTTTTTGCTCGACTAGCCATGCGCATCCCAAAAAACCTGCACATGCGCATCCCAAACAACCTGCGCATGCGCATCCCACAAAACCTCGCACGTGTTTTTACTCGACTAGCCTGCGGGATGCATCCTCTCGCACGTGTTTTTACTCGACTAGCCTGCGGGATGCATCCTCTCGCACGTGTTTTTGCTCGACTAGCCATGCGCATCCCAAAAAACCTGCACATGCGCATCCCAAAAAACCTGCGCATGCGCATCCCACAAAACCTCGCACGTGTTTTTACTCGACTAGCCTGCGGGATGCATCCTTTCGCACGTGTTTTTACTCGACTAGCCTGCGGGATGCATCCTCTCGCACGTGTTTTTACTCGACTAGCCTGCGGGATGCATCCTCTCGCACGTGTTTTTGCTCGACTAGCCATGCGCATCCCAAAAAACCTGCACATGCGCATCCCAAAAAACCTGCGCATGCGCATCCCACAAAACCTCGCACGTGTTTTTACTCGACTAGCCTGCGGGATGCATCCTCTCGCACGTGTTTTTACTCGACTAGCCTGCGGGATGCATCCTCTCGCACGTGTTTTTACTCGACTACCCTGCGGGATGCATCCTCTCGCACGTGTTTTTACTCGACTAGCCTGCGGGATGCATCCTCTCGCACGTGTTTTTACTCGACTAGCCTGCGGGATGCATCGTCTCGCACGTGTTTTTGATCCACTAGCCTGCGGGATGCATCCTCTCGCACGTGTTTTTACTCGACTAGCCTGCGGGATTCATCCTCTTGCACGTGTTTTTACTCGACTAGCCTGCGGGATGCATCCTCTCGCACGTGTTTTTGCTCGACTAGCCATGCGTATCCCAAAAAACCTGCGCATGCGCATCCCAAAAAACCTGCGCATGCGCATCCCACAAAACCTGCGCATGCGCATCCCACAAAACCTCGCACGTGTTTTTACTCGACTAGCCTGCGGGATGCATCCTCTCGCACGTGTTTTTACTCGACTAGCCTGCGGGATGCATCCTCTCGCACGTGTTTTTACTCGACTACCCTGCGGGAAGCATCCTCTCGCACGTGTTTTGCTCGACTAGCCATGCGCATCCCAAAAAACCTGCGCATGCGCATCCCAAAAAACCTGCGCATGCGCATCCCACAAAACCTGCGTATGCGCATCCCACAAAACCTCGCACGTGTTTTTACTCGACTAGCCTGCGGGATGCATCCTCTCGCACGTGTTTTTGCTCGACTAGCCATGCGCATCCCAAAAAACCTGCACATGCGCATCCCAAAAAACCTGCGCATGCGCATCCCACAAAACCTCGCACGTGTTTTTACTCGACTAGCCTGCGGGATGCATCCTCTCGCACGTGTTTTTGCTCGGCTAGCCTGCGGGATGCATCCTCTCGCACGTGTTTTTGCTCGACTAGCCATGCGCATCCCAAAAAACCTGCGCATGCGCATCCCAAAAAACCTGCGCATGCGCATCCCACAAAACCTGCGTATGCGCATCCCACAAAACCTCGCACGTGTTTTTACTCGACTAGCCTGCGGGATGCATCCTCTCGCACGTGTTTTGCTCGACTAGCCATGCGCATCCCAAAAAACCTACGCATGCGCATCCCAAAAAACCTGCGCATGCGCATCCCAAAAAACCTGCGCATGCGCATCCCAAAAAACCTGCGCATGCGCATCCCTCAAAACCTGCGTATGCGCATCCCACAAAACCTCGCACGTGTTTTTACTCGACTAGCCTGCGGGATGCATCCTCTCGCACGTGTTTTTGCTCGACTAGCCATGCGTATCCCAAAAAACCTGCGCATGCGCATCCCAAAAAACCTGCGCATGCGCATCCCACAAAACCTGCGCATGCGCATCCCACAAAACCTCGCACGTGTTTTTACTCGACTAGCCTGCGGGATGCATCCTCTCGCACGTGTTTTTACTCGACTAGCCTGCGGGATGCATCCTCTCGCACGTGTTTTTACTCGACTACCCTGCGGGATGCATCCTCTCGCACGTGTTTTGCTCGACTAGCCATGCGCATCCCAAAAAACCTGCTCATGCGCATCCCAAAAAACCTGCGCATGCGCATCCCAAAAAACCTGCGCATGCGCATCCCACAAAACCTGCGTATGCGCATCCCACAAAACCTCGCACGTGTTTTTACTCGACTAGCCTGCGGGATGCATCCTCTCGCACGTGTTTTGCTCGACTAGCCATGCGCATCCCAAAAAACCTGCGCATGCGCATCCCAAAAAACCTGCGCATGCGCATCCCACAAAACCTGCGTATGCGCATCCCACAAAACCTCGCACGTGTTTTTACTCGACTAGCCTGCGGGATGCATCCTCTCGCACGTGTTTTTACTCGACTAGCATGCGGGATGCATCCTCTCGCACGTGTTTTTGCTCGACTAGCCATGCGCATCCCAAAAAAACTGCGCATGCGCATCCCACAAAACCTGCGCATGCGCATCCCACAAAACCTCGCACGTGTTTTTACTCGACTAGCCTGCGGGATGCATCCTCTCGCACGTGTTTTTGCTCGACTAGCCTGCGGGATGCATCCTCTCGCACGTGTTTTTGCTCGACTAGCCATGCGCATCCCAAAAAACCTGCGCATGCGCATCCCAAAAAACCTGCCGCTGCGCATCCCACAAAACCTCGCACGTGTTTTTACTCGACTAGCCTGCGGGATGCATCCTCTCGCACGTGTTTTTGCTCGACTAGCCATGCGCATCCCAAAAAACCTGCACATGCGCATCCCAAAAAACCTGCGCATGCGCATCCCACAAAACCTGCGCATGCGCATCCCACAAAACCTCGCACGTGTTTTTACTCGACTAGCCTGCGGGATGCATCCTCCCGCACGTGTTTTTGCTCGGCTAGCCTGCGGGATGCATCCTCTCGCACGTGTTTTTGCTCGACTAGCCATGCGCATCCCAAAAAACCTGCGCATGCGCATCCCACAAAACCTCGCACGTGTTTTTACTCGACTAGCCTGCGGGATGCATCCTCTCGCACGTGTTTTTGCTCGGCTAGCCTGCGGGATGCATCCTCTCGCACGTGTTTTTGCTCGACTAGCCATGCGCATCCCAAAAAACCTGCGCATGCGCATCCCACAAAACCTGCGCATGCGCATCCCACAAAACCTCGCACGTGTTTGTGCTCGACTAGCCTGCGGGATGCATCCTTTCGCACGTGTTTTTACTCGACTAGCCTGCGGGATGCATCCTCTCGCACGTGTTTTTACTCGACTAGCCTGCGGGATGCATCCTCTCGCACGTGTTTTTACTCGACTACCCTGCGGGATGCATCCTCTCGCACGTGTTTTTGCTCGACTAGCCATGCGCATCCCAAAAAACCTGCGCATGCGCATCCCACAAAACCTCGCACGTGTTTTTACTCGACTAGCCTGCGGGATGCATCCTCTCGCACGTGTTTTTACTCGACTAGCCTGCGGGATGCATCCTCTCGCACGTGTTTTTACTCGACTACCCTGCGGGATGCATCCTCTCGCACGTGTTTTTACTCGACTAGCCTGCGGGATGCATCCTCTCGCACGTGTTTTTACTCGACTAGCCTGCGGGATACATCGTCTCGCACGTGTTTTTGCTCGACTAGCCTGCGGGATGCATCCTCTCGCACGTGTTTTTACACGACTAGCCTGCGGGATTCATCCTCTTGCACGTGTTTTTACTCGACTAGCCTGCGGGATGCATCCTCTCGCACGTGTTTTTGCTCGACTAGCCATGCGTATCCCAAAAAACCTGCGCATGCGCATCCCACAAAACCTGCGCATGCGCATCCCACAAAACCTCGCACGTGTTTTTACTCGACTAGCCTGCGGGATGCATCCTCTCGCACGTGTTTTTACTCGACTAGCCTGCGGGATGCATCCTCTCGCACGTGTTTTTACTCGACTACCCTGCGGGATGCATCCTCTCGCACGTGTTTTGCTCGACTAGCCATGCGCATCCCAAAAAACCTGCGCATGCGCATCCCAAAAAACCTGCGCATGCGCATCCCACAAAACCTGCGTATGCGCATCCCACAAAACCTCGCACGTGTTTTTACTCGACTAGCCTGCGGGATGCATCCTCTCGCACGTGTTTTTGCTCGACTAGCCATGCGCATCCCAAAAAACCTGCACATGCGCATCCCAAAAAACCTGCGCAAGCGCATCCCACAAAACCTCGCACGTGTTTTTACTCGACTAGCCTGCGGGATGCATCCTCTCGCACGTGTTTTTGCTCGGCTAGCCTGCGGGATGCATCCTCTCGCACGTGTTTTTGCTCGACTAGCCATGCGCATCCCAAAAAACCTGCGCATGCGCATCCCACAAAACC
Source organism: Lasioglossum baleicum (assembly GCF_051020765.1). Taxonomy (NCBI): domain Eukaryota; kingdom Metazoa; phylum Arthropoda; class Insecta; order Hymenoptera; family Halictidae; genus Lasioglossum; species Lasioglossum baleicum. Next base: position 29,451 of record NW_027469281.1, on the reverse strand, counting down.
TGCGCATGCGCATCCCACAAAACCTCGCACGTGTTTTTACTCGACTAGCCTGCGGGATGCATCCTCTCGCACGTGTTTTTGCTCGACTAGCCATGCGTATCCCAAAAAACCTGCGCATGCGCATCCCACAAAACCTGCGCATGCGCATCCCACAAAACCTCGCACGTGTTTTTACTCGACTAGCCTGCGGGATGCATCCTCTCGCACGTGTTTTTACTCGACTAGCCTGCGGGATGCATCCTCTCGCACGTGTTTTTACTCGACTACCCTGCGGGATGCATCCTCTCGCACGTGTTTTGCTCGACTAGCCATGCGCATCCCAAAAAACCTGCGCATGCGCATCCCAAAAAACCTGCGCATGCGCATCCCACAAAACCTGCGTATGCGCATCCCACAAAACCTCGCACGTGTTTTTACTCGACTAGCCTGCGGGATGCATCCTCTCGCACGTGTTTTTGCTCGACTAGCCATGCGCATCCCAAAAAACCTGCACATGCGCATCCCAAAAAACCTGCGCAAGCGCATCCCACAAAACCTCGCACGTGTTTTTACTCGACTAGCCTGCGGGATGCATCCTCTCGCACGTGTTTTTGCTCGGCTAGCCTGCGGGATGCATCCTCTCGCACGTGTTTTTGCTCGACTAGCCATGCGCATCCCAAAAAACCTGCGCATGCGCATCCCAAAAAACCTGCGCATGCGCATCCCACAAAACCTCGCACGTGTTTTTACTCGACTAGCCTGCGGGATGCATCCTCTCGCACGTGTTTTGCTCGACTAGCCATGCGCATCCCAAAAAACCTGCGCATGCGCATCCCAAAAAACCTGCGCATGCGCATCCCAAAAAACCTGCGCATGCGCATCCCACAAAACCTGCGTATGCGCATCCCACAAAACCTCGCACGTGTTTTTACTCGACTAGCCTGCGGGATGCATCCTCTCGCACGTGTTTTTGCTCGACTAGCCATGCGCATCCCAAAAAACCTGCACATGCGCATCCCAAAAAACCTGCGCAAGCGCATCCCACAAAACCTCGCACGTGTTTTTACTCGACTAGCCTGCGGGATGCATCCTCTCGCACGTGTTTTTGCTCGGCTAGCCTGCGGGATGCATCCTCTCGCACGTGTTTTTGCTCGACTAGCCATGCGCATCCCAAAAAACCTGCGCATGCGCATCCTAAAAAACCTGCGCATGCGCATCCCACAAAACCTGCGTATGCGCATCCCACAAAACCTCGCACGTGTTTTTACTCGACTAGCCTGCGGGATGCATCCTCTCGCACGTGTTTTGCTCGACTAGCCATGCGCATCCCAAAAAACCTGCGCATGCGCATCCCAAAAAACCTGCGCATGCGCATCCCTCAAAACCTTCGTATGCGCATCCCACAAAACCTCGCACGTGTTTTTACTCGACTAGCCTGCGGGATGCATCCTCTCGCACGTGTTTTTGCTCGACTAGCCATGCGCATCCCAAAAAACCTGCGCATGCGCATCCCAAAAAAACCTGCGCATGCGCATCCCAAAAAACCTGCGCATGCGCATCCCACAAAACCTGCGTATGCGCATCCCACAAAACCTCGCACGTGTTTTTACTCGACTAGCCTGCGGGATGCATCCTCTCGCACGTGTTTTGCTCGACTAGCCATGCGCATCCCAAAAAACCTGCGCATGCGCATCCCAAAAAACCTGCGCATGCGCATCCCTCAAAACCTTCGTATGCGCATCCCACAAAACCTCGCACGTGTTTTTACTCGACTAGCCTGCGTGATGCATCCTCTCGCACGTGTTTTTGCTCGACTAGCCATGCGCATCCCAAAAAACCTGCACATGCGCATCCCACAAAACCTGCGCATGCGCATCCCAAAAAACCTCGCACGTGTTTTTACTCGACTAGCCTGCGGGATGCATCCTCTCGCACGTGTTTTTACTCGACTAGCCTGCGGGATGCATCCTCTCGCACGTGTTTTTACTCGACTACCCTGCGGGATGCATCCTCTCGCACGTGTTTTTACTCGACTAGCCTGCAGGATGCTTCCTCTAGCACGTGTTTTTGCTCGACTAGCCATGCGCATCCCAAAAAACCTGCGCATGCGCATCCCACAAAACCTGCGTATGCGCATCCCACAAAACCTGCGCATGCGCATCCCACAAAACCTGCGCATGCGCATCCCACAAAACCTCGCACGTGTTTTTACTCGACTAGCCTGCGGGATGCATCCTCTCGCACGTGTTTTTACTCGACTAGCCTGCGGGATGCATCCTCTCGCACGTGTTTTTACTCGACTACCCTGCGGGATGCATCCTCTCGCACGTGTTTTTACTCGACTACCCTGCGGGATGCATCCTCTCGCACGTGTTTTGCTCGACTAGCCATGCGCATCCCATAAAACCTGCGCATGCGCATCCCACAAAACCTGCGCATGCGCATCCCACAAAACCTCGCACGTATTTTTACTCGACTAGCCTGCGGGATGCATCCTCTCGCACGTGTTTTTACTCGACTAGCCTGCGGGATGCATCCTCTCGCACGTGTTTTTACTCGACTACCCTGCGGGATGCATCCTCTCGCACGTGTTTTTGCGCGACTAGCCTGCGGGATGCATCCTCTCGCACGTGTTTTTGCTCGACTAGGCATGCGCATCCCAAAAAACCTGCGCATGCGCATCCCACAAAACCTGCGCATGCGCATCCCACAAAACCTCGCACGTGTTTTTACTCGACTAGCCTGCGGGATGCATCCTCTCGCACGTGCTTTTACTCGACTAGCCTGCGGGATGCATCCTCTCGCACGTGTTTTTACTCGACTAGCCTGCGGGATGCATCGTCTCGCACGTGTTTTTACTCGACTAGCCTGCGGGATGCATCCTCTCGCACGTGTTTTTGCTCGACTAGCCATGCGCATCCCAAAAAACCTGCGCATGCGCATCCCAAAAAACCTGCGCATGCGCATCCCAAAAAACCTGCGCATGCGCATCCCAAAAAACCTGCGCATGCGCATCCCACAAAACCTGCGTATGCGCATCCCACAAAACCTCGCACGTGTTTTTACTCGACTAGCCTGCGGGATGCATCCTCTCGCACGTGTTTTTACTCGACTAGCCTGCGGGATGCATCCTCTCGCACGTGTTTTTGCTCGACTAGCCATGCGCATCCCAAAAAACCTGCACATGCGCATCCCAAAAAACCTGCGCATGCGCATCCCACAAAACCTCGCACGTGTTTTTACTCGACTAGCCTGCGGGATGCATCCTCTCGCACGTGTTTTTACTCGACTAGCCTGCGGGATGCATCCTCTCGCACGTGTTTTTGCTCGACTAGCCTGCGGGATGCATCCTCTCGCACGTGTTTTTACTCGATTAGCCTGCGGGATGCATCCTCTCGCACGTGTTTTTACTCGACTAGCCTGCGGGATGCATCCTCTCGCACGTGTTTTTACTCGATTAGCCTGCGGGATGCATCCTCTCGCACGTGTTTTTACTCGACTACCCTGCGGGATGCATCCTCTCGCACGTGTTTTTACTCGACTAGCCTGCAGGATGCTTCCTCTCGCACGTGTTTTTACTCGACTAGCCTGCGGGATGCATCCTCTCGCACGTGTTTTTACTCGACTACCCTGCGGGATGCATCCTCTAGCACGTGTTTTTGCTCGACTAGCCATGCGCATCCCAAAAAACCTGCGCATGCGCATCCCACAAAACCTGCGTATGCGCATCCCACAAAACCTGCGCATGCGCATCCCACAAAACCTCGCACGTGTTTTTACTCGACTAGCCTGCGGGATGCATCCTCTCGCACGTGTTTTTACTCGACTAGCCTGCGGGATGCATCCTCTCGCACGTGTTTTTACTCGACTACCCTGCGGGATGCATCCTCTCGCACGTGTTTTGCTCGACTAGCCATGCGCATCCCATAAAACCTGCGCATGCGCATCCCACAAAACCTGCGCATGCGCATCCCACAAAACCTCGCACGTATTTTTACTCGACTAGCCTGCGGGATGCATCCTCTCGCACGTGTTTTTACTCGACTACCCTGCGGGATGCATCCTCTCGCACGTGTTTTTACTCGACTAGCCTGCAGGATGCTTCCTCTCGCACGTGTTTTTACTCGACTAGCCTGCGGGATGCATCCTCTCGCACGTGTTTTTACTCGACTACCCTGCGGGATGCATCCTCTAGCACGTGTTTTTGCTCGACTAGCCATGCGCATCCCAAAAAACCTGCGCATGCGCATCCCACAAAACCTGCGCATGCGCATCCCACAAAACCTGCGCATGCGCATCCCACAAAACCTGCGCATGCGCATCCCACAAAACCTCGCACGTGTTTTTACTCGACTAGCCTGCGGGATGCATCCTCTCGCACGTGTTTTTGCTCGACTAGCCATGCGCATCCCAAAAAACCTGCGCATGCGCATCCCACAAAACCTGCGTATGCGCATCCCACAAAACCTCGCACGTGTTTTTACTCGACTAGCCTGCGGGATGCATCCTCTCGCACGTGTTTTTACTCGACTAGCCTGCGTGATGCATCCTTTCGCACGTGTTTTTGCTCGACTAGCCATGCGCATCCCAAAAAACCTGCACATGCGCATCCCACAAAACCTGCGCATGCGCATCCCAAAAAACCTCGCACGTGTTTTTACTCGACTAGCCTGCGGGATGCATCCTCTCGCACGTGTTTTTACTCGACTAGCCTGCGGGATGCATCCTCTCGCACGTGTTTTTACTCGACTACCCTGCGGGATGCATCCTCTCGCACGTGTTTTTACTCGACTAGCCTGCAGGATGCTTCCTCTAGCACGTGTTTTTGCTCGACTAGCCATGCGCATCCCAAAAAACCTGCGCATGCGCATCCCACAAAACCTGCGTATGCGCATCCCACAAAACCTGCGCATGCGCATCCCACAAAACCTGCGCATGCGCATCCCACAAAACCTCGCACGTGTTTTTACTCGACTAGCCTGCGGGATGCATCCTCTCGCACGTGTTTTTACTCGACTAGCCTGCGGGATGCATCCTCTCGCACGTGTTTTTACTCGACTACCCTGCGGGATGCATCCTCTCGCACGTGTTTTGCTCGACTAGCCATGCGCATCCCATAAAACCTGCGCATGCGCATCCCACAAAACCTGCGCATGCGCATCCCACAAAACCTCGCACGTATTTTTACTCGACTAGCCTGCGGGATGCATCCTCTCGCACGTGTTTTTACTCGACTAGCCTGCGGGATGCATCCTCTCGCACGTGTTTTTACTCGACTACCCTGCGGGATGCATCCTCTCGCACGTGTTTTTGCGCGACTAGCCTGCGGGATGCATCCTCTCGCACGTGTTTTTGCTCGACTAGGCATGCGCATCCCAAAAAACCTGCGCATGCGCATCCCACAAAACCTGCGCATGCGCATCCCACAAAACCTCGCACGTGTTTTTACTCGACTAGCCTGCGGGATGCATCCTCTCGCACGTGTTTTTACTCGACTAGCCTGCGGGATGCATCCTCTCGCACGTGTTTTTACTCGACTAGCCTGCGGGATGCATCGTCTCGCACGTGTTTTTACTCGACTAGCCTGCGGGATGCATCCTCTCGCACGTGTTTTTGCTCGACTAGCCATGCGCATCCCAAAAAACCTGCGCATGCGCATCCCAAAAAACCTGCGCATGCGCATCCCAAAAAACCTGCGCATGCGCATCCCACAAAACCTGCGTATGCGCATCCCACAAAACCTCGCACGTGTTTTTACTCGACTAGCCTGCGGGATGCATCCTCTCGCACGTGTTTTTACTCGACTAGCCTGCGGGATGCATCCTCTCGCACGTGTTTTTGCTCGACTAGCCATGCGCATCCCAAAAAACCTGCACATGCGCATCCCAAAAAACCTGCGCATGCGCATCCCACAAAACCTCGCACGTGTTTTTACTCGACTAGCCTGCGGGATGCATCCTCTCGCACGTGTTTTTACTCGACTAGCCTGCGGGATGCATCCTCTCGCACGTGTTTTTGCTCGACTAGCCTGCGGGATGCATCCTCTCGCACGTGTTTTTACTCGATTAGCCTGCGGGATGCATCCTCTCGCACGTGTTTTTACTCGACTAGCCTGCGGGATGCATCCTCTCGCACGTGTTTTTACTCGATTAGCCTGCGGGATGCATCCTCTCGCACGTGTTTTTACTCGACTACCCTGCGGGATGCATCCTCTCGCACGTGTTTTTACTCGACTAGCCTGCAGGATGCTTCCTCTCGCACGTGTTTTTACTCGACTAGCCTGCGGGATGCATCCTCTCGCACGTGTTTTTACTCGACTACCCTGCGGGATGCATCCTCTAGCACGTGTTTTTGCTCGACTAGTCATGCGCATCCCAAAAAACCTGCGCATGCGCATCCCACAAAACCTGCGTATGCGCATCCCACAAAACCTGCGCATGCGCATCCCACAAAACCTCGCACGTGTTTTTACTCGACTAGCCTGCGGGATGCATCCTCTCGCACGTGTTTTTACTCGACTAGCCTGCGGGATGCATCCTCTCGCACGTGTTTTTACTCGACTACCCTGCGGGATGCATCCTCTCGCACGTGTTTTGCTCGACTAGCCATGCGCATCCCATAAAACCTGCGCATGCGCATCCCACAAAACCTGCGCATGCGCATCCCACAAAACCTCGCACGTATTTTTACTCGACTAGCCTGCGGGATGCATCCTCTCGCACGTGTTTTTACTCGACTAGCCTGCGGGATGCATCCTCTCGCACGTGTTTTTACTCGACTACCCTGCGGGATGCATCCTCTCGCACGTGTTTTTGCGCGACTAGCCTGCGGGATGCATCCTCTCGCACGTGTTTTTGCTCGACTAGGCATGCGCATCCCAAAAAACCTGCGCATGCGCATCCCACAAAACCTGCGCATGCGCATCCCACAAAACCTCGCACGTGTTTTTACTCGACTAGCCTGCGGGATGCATCCTCTCGCACGTGTTTTTACTCGACTAGCCTGCGGGATGCATCGTCTCGCACGTGTTTTTGCTCGACTAGCCTGCGGGATGCATCCTCTCGCACGTGTTTTTACTCGACTAGCCTGCGGGATTCATCCTCTTGCACGTGTTTTTACTCGACTAGCCTGCGGGATGCATCCTCTCGCACGTGTTTTTGCTCGACTAGCCATGCGCATCCCAAAAAACCTGCGCATGCGCATCCCAAAAAACCTGCGCATGCGCATCCCACAAAACCTGCGCATGCGCATCTCACAAAACCTCGCACGTGTTTTTACTCGACTAGCCTGCGGGATGCATCCTCTCGCACGTGTTTTTACTCGACTAGCCTGCGGGATGCATCCTCTCGCACGTGTTTTTACTCGACTACCCTGCGGGATGCATCCTCTCGCACGTGTTTTGCTCGACTAGCCATGCGCATCCCAAAAAACCTGCGCATGCGCATCCCAAAAAACCTGCGCATGCGCATCCCACAAAACCTGCGTATGCGCATCCCACAAAACCTCGCACGTGTTTTTACTCGACTAGCCTGCGGGATGCATCCTCTCGCACGTGTTTTTACTCGACTAGCCTGCGGGATGCATCCTCTCGCACGTGTTTTTGCTCGACTAGCCATGCGCATCCCAAAAAACCTGCACATGCGCATCCCAAAAAACCTGCGCATGCGCATCCCACAAAACCTCGCACGTGTTTTTACTCGACTAGCCTGCGGGATGCATCCTCTCGCACGTGTTTTTGCTCGGCTAGCCTGCGGGATGCATCCTCTCGCACGTGTTTTTGCTCGACTAGCCATGCGCATCCCAAAAAACCTGCGCATGCGCATCCCACAAAACCTGCGTATGCGCATCCCACAAAACCTCGCACGTGTTTTTACTCGACTAGCCTGCGGGATGCATCCTCTCGCACGTGTTTTTGCTCGACTAGCCATGCGCATCCCAAAAAACCTGCACATGCGCATCCCAAAAAACCTGCGCATGCGCATCCCACAAAACCTCGCACGTGTTTTTACTCGACTAGCCTGCGGGATGCATCCTCTCGCACGTGTTTTTGCTCGGCTAGCCTGCGGGATGCATCCTCTCGCACGTGTTTTTGCTCGACTAGCCATGCGCATCCCAAAAATCCTGCGCATGCGCATCCCAAAAAACCTGCGCATGCGCATCCCACAAAACCTGCGTATGCGCATCCCACAAAACCTCGCACGTGTTTTTACTCGACTAGCCTGCGGGATGCATCCTCTCGCACGTGTTTTTGCTCGGCTAGCCTGCGGGATGCATCCTCTCGCACGTGTTTTTGCTCGACTAGCCATGCGCATCCCAAAAAACCTGCGCATGCGCATCCCAAAAAACCTGCGCATGCGCATCCCAAAAAACCTGCGCATGCGCATCCCTCAAAACCTTCGTATGCGCATCCCACAAAACCTCGCACGTGTTTTTACTCGACTAGCCTGCGGGATGCATCCTCTCGCACGTGTTTTTGCTCGACTAGCCACGCGCATCCCAAAAAACCTGCGCATGCGCATCCCACAAAACCTGCGCATGCGCATCCCAAAAAACCTGCGCATGCGCATCCCACAAAACCTGCGTATGCGCATCCCACAAAACCTCGCACGTGTTTTTACTCGACTAGCCTGCGGGATGCATCCTCTCGCACGTGTTTTTACTCGACTAGCCTGCGGGATGCATCCTCTCGCACGTGTTTTTGCTCGACTAGCCATGCGCATCCCAAAAAACCTGCACATGCGCATCCCAAAAAACCTGCGCATGCGCATCCCACAAAACCTCGCACGTGTTTTTACTCGACTAGCCTGCGGGATGCATCCTCTCGCACGTGTTTTTGCTCGGCTAGCCTGCGGGATGCATCCTCTCGCACGTGTTTTTGCTCGACTAGCCATGCGCATCCCAAAAAACCTGCGCATGCGCATCCCACAAAACCTGCGCATGCGCATCCCACAAAACCTCGCACGTGTTTTTACTCGACTAGCCTGCGGGAAGCATCCTCTCGCACGTGTTTTTACTCGACTAGCCTGCGGGATGCATCCTCTCGCACGTGTTTTTGCTCGACTAGCCTGCGGGATGCATCCTCTCGCACGTGTTTTTACTCGATTAGCCTGCGGGATGCATCCTCTCGCACGTGTTTTTACTCGACTAGCCTGCGGGATGCATCCTCTCGCACGTGTTTTTACTCGATTAGCCTGCGGGATGCATCCTCTCGCACGTGTTTTTACTCGACTACCCTGCGGGATGCATCCTCTCGCACGTGTTTTTGCTCGACTAGCCTGCGGGATGCATCCTCTCGCACGTGTTTTTACTCGACTAGCCTGCGGGATTCATCCTCTTGCACGTGTTTTTACTCGACTAGCCTGCGGGATGCATCCTCTCGCACGTGTTTTTGCTCGACTAGCCATGCGCATCCCAAAAAACCTGCGCATGCGCATCCCAAAAAACCTGCGCATGCGCATCCCACAAAACCTGCGCATGCGCATCTCACAAAACCTCGCACGTGTTTTTACTCGACTAGCCTGCGGGATGCATCCTCTCGCACGTGTTTTTACTCGACTAGCCTGCGGGATGCATCCTCTCGCACGTGTTTTTACTCGACTACCCTGCGGGATGCATCCTCTCGCACGTGTTTTGCTCGACTAGCCATGCGCATCCCAAAAAACCTGCGCATGCGCATCCCAAAAAACCTGCGCATGCGCATCCCACAAAACCTGCGTATGCGCATCCCACAAAACCTCGCACGTGTTTTTACTCGACTAGCCTGCGGGATGCATCCTCTCGCACGTGTTTTGCTCGACTAGCCATGCGCATCCCAAAAAACCTGCGCATGCGCATCCCAAAAAACCTGCGCATGCGCATCCCAAAAAACCTGCGCATGCGCATCCCACAAAACCTGCGTATGCGCATCCCACAAAACCTCGCACGTGTTTTTACTCGACTAGCCTGCGGGATGCATCCTCTCGCACGTGTTTTTGCTCGACTAGGCATGCGCATCCCAAAAAACCTGCGCATGCGCATCCCACAAAACCTGCGCATGCGCATCCCACAAAACCTCGCACGTGTTTTTACTCGACTAGCCTGCGGGATGCATCCTCTCGCACGTGTTTTTACTCGACTAGCCTGCGGGATGCATCCTCTCGCACGTGTTTTTACTCGACTAGCCTGCGGGATGCATCGTCTCGCACGTGTTTTTACTCGACTAGCCTGCGGGATGCATCCTCTCGCACGTGTTTTTGCTCGACTAGCCATGCGCATCCCAAAAAACCTGCGCATGCGCATCCCAAAAAACCTGCGCATGCGCATCCCAAAAAACCTGCGCATGCGCATCCCACAAAACCTGCGTATGCGCATCCCACAAAACCTCGCACGTGTTTTTACTCGACTAGCCTGCGGGATGCATCCTCTCGCACGTGTTTTTACTCGACTAGCCTGCGGGATGCATCCTCTCGCACGTGTTTTTGCTCGACTAGCCATGCGCATCCCAAAAAACCTGCACATGCGCATCCCAAAAAACCTGCGCATGCGCATCCCACAAAACCTCGCACGTGTTTTTACTCGACTAGCCTGCGGGATGCATCCTCTCGCACGTGTTTTTGCTCGGCTAGCCTGCGGGATGCATCCTCTCGCACGTGTTTTTGCTCGACTAGCCATGCGCATCCCAAAAAACCTGCGCATGCGCATCCCACAAAACCTGCGCATGCGCATCCCACAAAACCTCGCACGTGTTTTTACTCGACTAGCCTGCGGGAAGCATCCTCTCGCACGTGTTTTTACTCGACTAGCCTGCGGGATGCATCCTCTCGCACGTGTTTTTGCTCGACTAGCCTGCGGGATGCATCCTCTCGCACGTGTTTTTACTCGATTAGCCTGCGGGATGCATCCTCTCGCACGTGTTTTTACTCGACTAGCCTGCGGGATGCATCCTCTCGCACGTGTTTTTACTCGACTACCCTGCGGGATGCATCCTCTAGCACGTGTTTTTGCTCGACTAGCCATGCGCATCCCAAAAAACCTGCGCATGCGCATCCCACAAAACCTGCGTATGCGCATCCCACAAAACCTGCGCATGCGCATCCCACAAAACCTGCGCATGCGCATCCCACAAAACCTCGCACGTGTTTTTACTCGACTAGCCTGCGGGATGCATCCTCTCGCACGTGTTTTTACTCGACTAGCCTGCGGGATGCATCCTCTCGCACGTGTTTTTACTCGACTAGCCTGCGGGATTCATCGTCTCGCACGTGTTTTTGCTCGACTAGCCTGCGGGATGCATCCTCTCGCACGTGTTTTTGCTCGACTAGCCATGCGCATCCCAAAAAACCTGCGCATGCGCATCCCAAAAAACCTGCGCATGCGCATCCCACAAAACCTGCGCATGCGCATCTCACAAAACCTCGCACGTGTTTTTACTCGACTAGCCTGCGGGATGCATCCTCTCGCACGTGTTTTTACTCGACTAGCCTGCGGGATGCATCCTCTCGCACGTGTTTTTACTCGACTACCCTGCGGGATGCATCCTCTCGCACGTGTTTTGCTCGACTAGCCATGCGCATCCCAAAAAACCTGCGCATGCGCATCCCAAAAAACCTGCGCATGCGCATCCCACAAAACCTGCGTATGCGCATCCCACAAAACCTCGCACGTGTTTTTACTCGACTAGCCTGCGGGATGCATCCTCTCGCACGTGTTTTGCTCGACTAGCCATGCGCATCCCAAAAAACCTGCGCATGCGCATCCCAAAAAACCTGCGCATGCGCATCCCAAAAAACCTGCGCATGCGCATCCCACAAAACCTGCGTATGCGCATCCCACAAAACCTCGCACGTGTTTTTACTCGACTAGCCTGCGGGATGCATCCTCTCGCACGTGTTTTTACTCGACTAGCCTGCGGGATGCATCCTCTCGCACGTGTTTTTACTCGACTAGCCTGCGGGATGCATCGTCTCGCACGTGTTTTTACTCGACTAGCCTGCGGGATGCATCCTCTCGCACGTGTTTTTGCTCGACTAGCCATGCGCATCCCAAAAAACCTGCGCATGCGCATCCCAAAAAACCTGCGCATGCGCATCCCAAAAAACCTGCGCATGCGCATCCCACAAAACCTGCGTATGCGCATCCCACAAAACCTCGCACGTGTTTTTACTCGACTAGCCTGCGGGATGCATCCTCTCGCACGTGTTTTTACTCGATTAGCCTGCGGGATGCATCCTCTCGCACGTGTTTTTGCTCGACTAGCCATGCGCATCCCAAAAAACCTGCGCATGCGCATCCCAAAAAACCTGCGCATGCGCATCCCACAAAACCTGCGCATGCGCATCTCACAAAACCTCGCACGTGTTTTTACTCGACTAGCCTGCGGGATGCATCCTCTCGCACGTGTTTTTACTCGACTAGCCTGCGGGATGCATCCTCTCGCACGTGTTTTTACTCGACTACCCTGCGGGATGCATCCTCTCGCACGTGTTTTGCTCGACTAGCCATGCGCATCCCAAAAAACCTGCGCATGCGCATCCCAAAAAACCTGCGCATGCGCATCCCACAAAACCTGCGTATGCGCATCCCACAAAACCTCGCACGTGTTTTTACTCGACTAGCCTGCGGGATGCATCCTCTCGCACGTGTTTTGCTCGACTAGCCATGCGCATCCCAAAAAACCTGCGCATGCGCATCCCAAAAAACCTGCGCATGCGCATCCCAAAAAACCTGCGCATGCGCATCCCACAAAACCTGCGTATGCGCATCCCACAAAACCTCGCACGTGTTTTTACTCGACTAGCCTGCGGGATGCATCCTCTCGCACGTGTTTTTGCTCGACTAGGCATGCGCATCCCAAAAAACCTGCGCATGCGCATCCCACAAAACCTGCGCATGCGCATCCCACAAAACCTCGCACGTGTTTTTACTCGACTAGCCTGCGGGATGCATCCTCTCGCACGTGTTTTTACTCGACTAGCCTGCGGGATGCATCCTCTCGCACGTGTTTTTACTCGACTAGCCTGCGGGATGCATCGTCTCGCACGTGTTTTTACTCGACTAGCCTGCGGGATGCATCCTCTCGCACGTGTTTTTGCTCGACTAGCCATGCGCATCCCAAAAAACCTGCGCATGCGCATCCCAAAAAACCTGCGCATGCGCATCCCAAAAAACCTGCGCATGCGCATCCCACAAAACCTGCGTATGCGCATCCCACAAAACCTCGCACGTGTTTTTACTCGACTAGCCTGCGGGATGCATCCTCTCGCACGTGTTTTTACTCGACTAGCCTGCGGGATGCATCCTCTCGCACGTGTTTTTGCTCGACTAGCCATGCGCATCCCAAAAAACCTGCACATGCGCATCCCAAAAAACCTGCGCATGCGCATCCCACAAAACCTCGCACGTGTTTTTACTCGACTAGCCTGCGGGATGCACCCTCTCGCACGTGTTTTTGCTCGGCTAGCCTGCGGGATGCATCCTCTCGCACGTGTTTTTGCTCGACTAGCCATGCGCATCCCAAAAAACCTGCGCATGCGCATCCCACAAAACCTGCGCATGCGCATCCCACAAAACCTCGCACGTGTTTTTACTCGACTAGCCTGCGGGAAGCATCCTCTCGCACGTGTTTTTACTCGACTAGCCTGCGGGATGCATCCTCTCGCACGTGTTTTTGCTCGACTAGCCTGCGGGATGCATCCTCTCGCACGTGTTTTTACTCGATTAGCCTGCGGGATGCATCCTCTCGCACGTGTTTTTACTCGACTAGCCTGCGGGATGCATCCTCTCGCACGTGTTTTTACTCGATTAGCCTGCGGGATGCATCCTCTCGCACGTGTTTTTACTCGACTACCCTGCGGGATGCATCCTCTCGCACGTGTTTTTACTCGACTAGCCTGCAGGATGCTTCCTCTCGCACGTGTTTTTACTCGACTAGCCTGCGGGATGCATCCTCTCGCACGTGTTTTTACTCGACTACCCTGCGGGATGCATCCTCTAGCACGTGTTTTTGCTCGACTAGCCATGCGCATCCCAAAAAACCTGCGCATGCGCATCCCACAAAACCTGCGTATGCGCATCCCACAAAACCTGCGCATGCGCATCCCACAAAACCTGCGCATGCGCATCCCACAAAACCTCGCACGTGTTTTTACTCGACTAGCCTGCGGGATGCATCCTCTCGCACGTGTTTTTACTCGACTAGCCTGCGGGATGCATCCTCTCGCACGTGTTTTTACTCGACTAGCCTGCGGGATGCATCGTCTCGCACGTGTTTTTGCTCGACTAGCCTGCGGGATGCATCCTCTCGCACGTGTTTTTACTCGACTAGCCTGCGGGATGCATCCTCTCGCACGTGTTTTTGCTCGACTAGGCATGCGCATCCCAAAAAACCTGCGCATGCGCATCCCAAAAAACCTGCGCATGCGCATCCCAAAAAACCTGCGCATGCGCATCCCACAAAACCTGCGCATGCGCATCCCACAAAACCTCGCACGTGTTTTTACTCGACTAGCCTGCGGGATGCATCCTCTCGCACGTGTTTTTACTCGACTAGCCTGCGGGATGCATCCTCTCGCACGTGTTTTTACTCGACTAGCCTGCGGGATGCATCCTCTCGCACGTGTTTTTGCTCGACTAGCCTGCGGGATGCATCCTCTCGCACGTGTTTTTGCTCGACTAGGCATGCGCATCCCAAAAAACCTGCGCATGCGCATCCCAAAAAACCTGCGCATGCGCATCCCACAAAACCTCGCACGTGTTTTTACTCGACTAGCCTGCGGGATGCATCCTCTCGCACGTGTTTTTACTCGACTAGCCTGCGGGATGCATCATCTCGCACGTGTTTTTACTCGACTAGCCTGCGGGATGCATCCTCTCGCACGTGTTTTTACTCGACTAGCCTGCGGGATGCATCCTCTCGCACGTGTTTTTACTCGACTAGCCTGCGGGATGCATCCTCTCGCACGTGTTTTTACTCGACTAGCCTGCAGGATGCATCCTCTCGCACGTGTTTTTACTCGACTAGCCTGCGGGATGCATCCTATCGCACGTGTTTTTACTCGACTACCCTGCGGGATGCATCCTCTCGCACGTGTTTTTACTCGACTAGCCTGCAGGATGCATCCTCTAGCACGTGTTTTTGCTCGACTAGCCATGCGCATCCCAAAAAACCTGCGCATGCGCATCCCACAAAACCTGCGTATGCGCATCCCACAAAACCTGCGCATGCGCATCCCACAAAACCTGCGCATGCGCATCCCACAAAACCTCGCACGTGTTTTTACTCGACTAGCCTGCGGGATGCATCCTCTCGCACGTGTTTTTACTCGACTAGCCTGCGGGATGCATCCTCTCGCACGTGTTTTTACTCGACTACCCTGCGGGATGCATCCTCTAGCACGTGTTTTTGCTCGACTAGCCATGCGCATCCCAAAAAACCTGCGCATGCGCATCCCACAAAACCTGCGTATGCGCATCCCACAAAACCTGCGCATGCGCATCCCACAAAACCTGCGCATGCGCATCCCACAAAACCTCGCACGTGTTTTTACTCGACTAGCCTGCGGGATGCATCCTCTCGCACGTGTTTTTACTCGACTAGCCTGCGGGATGCATCCTCTCGCACGTGTTTTTACTCGACTAGCCTGCGGGATGCATCGTCTCGCACGTGTTTTTGCTCGACTAGCCTGCGGGATGCATCCTCTCGCACGTGTTTTTACTCGACTAGCCTGCGGGATTCATCCTCTTGCACGTGTTTTTACTCGACTAGCCTGCGGGATGCATCCTCTCGCACGTGTTTTTGCTCGACTAGCCATGCGCATCCCAAAAAACCTGCGCATGCGCATCCCAAAAAACCTGCGCATGCGCATCCCACAAAACCTGCGCATGCGCATCTCACAAAACCTCGCACGTGTTTTTACTCGACTAGCCTGCGGGATGCATCCTCTCGCACGTGTTTTTACTCGACTAGCCTGCGGGATGCATCCTCTCGCACGTGTTTTTACTCGACTACCCTGCAGGATGCATCCTCTCGCACGTGTTTTGCTCGACTAGCCATGCGCATCCCAAAAAACCTGCGCATGCGCATCCCAAAAAACCTGCGCATGCGCATCCCACAAAACCTGCGTATGCGCATCCCACAAAACCTCGCACGTGTTTTTACTCGACTAGCCTGCGGGATGCATCCTCTCGCACGTGTTTTGCTCGACTAGCCATGCGCATCCCAAAAAACCTGCGCATGCGCATCCCAAAAAACCTGCGCATGCGCATCCCAAAAAACCTGCGCATGCGCATCCCACAAAACCTGCGTATGCGCATCCCACAAAACCTCGCACGTGTTTTTACTCGACTAGCCTGCGGGATGCATCCTCTCGCACGTGTTTTTACTCGACTAGCCTGCGGGATGCATCCTCTCGCACGTGTTTTTGCTCGACTAGCCATGCGCATCCCAAAAAACCTGCACATGCGCATCCCAAAAAACCTGCGCATGCGCATCCCACAAAACCTCGCACGTGTTTTTACTCGACTAGCCTGCGGGATGCATCCTCTCGCACGTGTTTTTGCTCGGCTAGCCTGCGGGATGCATCCTCTCGCACGTGTTTTTACTCGACTAGCCTGCGGGATGCATCCTCTCGCACGTGTTTTTACTCGACTAGCCTGCGGGATGCATACTCTCGCACGTGTTTTTACTCGACTACCCTGCGGGATGCATCCTCTCGCACGTGTTTTTGCTCGACTAGCCATGCGCATCCCAAAAAACCTGCGCATGCGCATCCCACAAAACCTCGCGCGTGTTTTTACTCGACTAGCCTGCGGGATGCATCCTCTCGCACGTGTTTTTGCTCGACTAGGCATGCGCATCCCAAAAAACCTGCGCATGCGCATCTCACAAAACCTGCGCGTGCGCATCCCACAAAACCTCGCACGTGTTTTTACTCGACTAGCCTGCGCATGCGCATCCCACAAAACCTCGCACGTGTTTTTACTCGACTAGCCTGCGGGATGCATCCTCTCGCACGTGTTTTTACTCGACTAGCCTGCGGGATGCATCCTCTCGCACGTGTTTTTACTCGACTAGCCTGCGGGATGCATCCTCTCGCACGTGTTTTTGCTCGACTAGCCTGCGGGATGCATCCTCTCGCACGCGTTTTTGCTCGACTAGCCTGCGGGATGCATCCTCTCGCACGTGTTTTTACACGACTAGCCTGCAGGATGCATCCTCTCGCACGTGTTTTTACTCGACTAGCCTGCGGGATGCATCCTCTCGCACGCGTTTTTACTCGACTAGCCTGCGGGATGCATCCTCTCGCACGTGTTTTTGCTCGACTAGCCTGCGGGATGCATCCTCTCGCACGTGTTTTTGCTCGACTAGCCTGCGGGATGCATCCTCTCGCACGTGTTTTTGCTCGACTAGGCATGCGCATCCCAAAAAACCTGCGCATGCGCATCCCAAAAAACCTGCGCATGCGCATCCCAAAAAACCTGCGCATGCGCATCCCACAAAACCTGCGCATGCGCATCCCACAAAACCTCGCACGTGTTTTTACTCGACTAGCCTGCGGGATGCATCCTCTCGCACGTGTTTTTACTCGACTAGCCTGCGGGATGCATCCTCTCGCACGTGTTTTTACTCGACTAGCCTGCGGGATGCATCCTCTCGCACGTGTTTTTACTCGACTAGCCTGCGGGATGCATCCTCTCGCACGTGTTTTTGCTCGACTAGCCTGCGGGATGCATCCTCTCGCACGTGTTTTTGCTCGACTAGGCATGCGAATCCCAAAAAACCTGCGCATGCGCATCCCAAAAAACCTGCGCATGCGCATCCCAAAAAACCTGCGCATGCGCATCCCACAAAACCTGCGCATGCGCATCCCACAAAACCTCGCACGTGTTTTTACTCGACTAGCCTGCGGGATGCATCCTCTCGCACGTGTTTTTACTCGACTAGCCTGCGGGATGCATCCTCTCGCACGTGTTTTTACTCGACTAGCCTGCGGGATGCATCCTCTCGCACGTGTTTTTACTCGACTAGCCTGCGGGATGCATCCTCTCGCACGTGTTTTTACTCGACTAGCCTGCGGGATGCATCCTCTCGCACGTGTTTTTGCTCGACTAGCCTGCGGGATGCATCCTCTCGCACGTGTTTTTGCTCGACTAGCCTGCGGGATGCATCCTCTCGCACGTGTTTTTACTCGACTAGCCTGCAGGATGCATCCTCTCGCACGTGTTTTTACTCGACTAGCCTGCGGGATGCATCCTCTCGCACGTGTTTTTGCTCGACTAGCCTGCGGGATGCATCCTCTCGCACGTGTTTTTACTCGACTAGCCTGCGGGATGCATACTCTCGCACGTGTTTTTACTCGACTACCCTGCGGGATGCATCCTCTCGCACGTGTTTTTGCTCGACTAGCCATGCGCATCCCAAAAAACCTGCGCATGCGCATCCCACAAAACCTCGCGCGTGTTTTTACTCGACTAGCCTGCGGGATGCATCCTCTCGCACGTGTTTTTACTCGACTAGCCTGCGGGATGCATCCTCTCGCACGTGTTTTTACTCGACTAGCCTGCGGGATGCATCCTCTCGCACGTGTTTTTGCTCGACTAGCCATGCGCATCCCAAAAAACCTGCGCATGCGCATCCCACAAAACCTGCGCATGCGCATCCCACAAAACCTCGCACGTGTTTTTACTCGACTAGCCTGCGGGATGCATCCTCTCGCACGTGTTTTTGCTCGACTAGCCTGCGGGATGCATCCTCTCGCACGTGTTTTTGCTCGACTAGCCTGCGGGATGCATCCTCTCGCACGTGTTTTTACTCGACTAGCCATGCGCATCCCAAAAAACCTGCGCATGCGCATCCCACAAAACCTGCGCATGCGCATCCTACAAAACCTCGCACGTGTTTTTACTCGACTAGCCTGCGGGTTGCATCCTCTCGCACGTGTTTTTACTCGACTAGCCTGCAGGATGCATCCTCTCGCACGTGTTTTTACTCGACTAGCCTGCGGGATGCATCCTCTCGCACGTGTTTTTACTCGAGTAGCCTGCGGGATGCATCCTCTCGCACGTGTTTTTGCTGGACTAGCCTGCGGGATGCATCCTCTCGCACGTGTTTTTGCTCGACTAGGCATGCGCATCCCAAAAAACCTGCGCATGCGCATCTCACAAAACCTGCGCGTGCGCATCCCACAAAACCTCGCACGTGTTTTTACTCGACTAGCCTGCGGGATGCATCCTCTCGCACGTGTTTTTACTGGACTAGCCTGCGGGATGCATCCTCTCGCACGTGTTTTTACTCGACTAGCCTGCGGGATGCATCCTCTCGCACGTGTTTTTACTCGACTAGCCTGCGGGATGCATCCTCTCGCACGTGTTTTTGCTCGACTAGCCTGCGGGATGCATCCTCTCGCACGCGTTTTTGCTCGACTAGCCTGCGGGATGCATCCTCTCGCACGTGTTTTTACACGACTAGCCTGCAGGATGCATCCTCTCGCACGTGTTTTTACTCGACTAGCCTGCGGGATGCATCCTCTCGCACGCGTTTTTACTCGACTAGCCTGCGGGATGCATCCTCTCGCACGTGTTTTTGCTCGACTAGCCTGCGGGATGCATCCTCTCGCACGTGTTTTTGCTCGACTAGCCTGCGGGATGCATCCTCTCGCACGTGTTTTTGCTCGACTAGGCATGCGCATCCCAAAAAACCTGCGCATGCGCATCCCAAAAAACCTGCTCATGCGCATCCCAAAAAACCTGCGCATGCGCATCCCACAAAACCTGCGCATGCGCATCCCACAAAACCTCGCACGTGTTTTTACTCGACTAGCCTGCGGGATGCATCCTCTCGCACGTGTTTTTACTCGACTAGCCTGCGGGATGCATCCTCTCGCACGTGTTTTTACTCGACTAGCCTGCGGGATGCATCCTCTCGCACGTGTTTTTGCTCGACTAGCCTGCGGGATGCATCCTCTCGCACGTGTTTTTGCTCGACTAGGCATGCGCATCCCAAAAAACCTGCGCATGCGCATCCCAAAAAACCTGCGCATGCGCATCCCAAAAAACCTGCGCATGCGCATCCCACAAAACCTGCGCATGCGCATACCACAAAACCTCGCACGTGTTTTTACTCGACTAGCCTGCGGGATGCATCCTCTCGCACGTGTTTTTACTCGACTAGCCTGCGGGATGCATCCTCTCGCACGTGTTTTTACTCGACTAGCCTGCGGGATGCATCATCTCGCACGTGTTTTTACTCGACTACCCTGCGGGATGCATCCTCTCGCACGTGTTTTTGCTCGACTAGCCATGCGCATCCCAAAAAACCTGCGCATGCGCATCCCACAAAACCTGCGCATGCGCATCCTACAAAACCTCGCACATGTTTTTACTCGACTAGCCTGCGGGATGCATCCTCTCGCACGTGTTTTTACTCGACTAGCCTGCGGGATGCATCCTCTCGCACGTGTTTTTGCTCGACTAGCCATGCGCATCCCAAAAAACCTGCGCATGCGCATCCCACAAAACCTGCGCATGCGCATCCCACAAAACCTCGCACGTGTTTTTACTCGACTAGCCTGCGGGATGCATCCTCTCGCACGTGTTTTTGCTCGACTAGCCTGCGGGATGCATCCTCTCGCACGTGTTTTTGCTCGACTAGCCTGCGGGATGCATCCTCTCGCACGTGTTTTTACTCGACTAGCCATGCGCATCCCAAAAAACCTGCGCATGCGCATCCCACAAAACCTGCGCATGCGCATCCTACAAAACCTCGCACGTGTTTTTACTCGACTAGCCTGCGGGATGCATCCTCTCGCACGTGTTTTTACTCGACTAGCCTGCAGGATGCATCCTCTCGCACGTGTTTTTACTCGACTAGCCTGCGGGATGCATCCTCTCGCACGTGTTTTTACTCGAGTAGCCTGCGGGATGCATCCTCTCGCACGTGTTTTTGCTGGACTAGCCTGCGGGATGCATCCTCTCGCACGTGTTTTTGCTCGACTAGGCATGCTCATCCCAAAAAACCTGCGCATGCGCATCTCACAAAACCTGCGCGTGCGCATCCCACAAAACCTCGCACGTGTTTTTACTCGACTAGCCTGCGGGATGCATCCTCTCGCACGTGTTTTTACTCGACTAGCCTGCGGGATGCATCCTCTCGCACGTGTTTTTACTCGACTAGCCTGCGGGATGCATCCTCTCGCACGTGTTTTTACTCGACTAGCCTGCGGGATGCATCCTCTCGCACGTGTTTTTGCTCGACTAGCCTGCGGGATGCATCCTCTCGCACGCGTTTTTGCTCGACTAGCCTGCGGGATGCATCCTCTCGCACGTGTTTTTACACGACTAGCCTGCAGGATGCATCCTCTCGCACGTGTTTTTACTCGACTAGCCTGCGGGATGCATCCTCTCGCACGCGTTTTTACTCGACTAGCCTGCGGGATGCATCCTCTCGCACGTGTTTTTGCTCGACTAGCCTGCGGGATGCATCCTCTCGCACGTGTTTTTGCTCGACTAGGCATGCGCATCCCAAAAAACCTGCGCATGCGCATCCCAAAAAACCTGCGCATGCGCATCCCCAAAAAACCTGCGTATGCGCATCCCACAAAACCTGCGCATGCGCATCCCACAAAACCTCGCACGTGTTTTTACTCGACTAGCCTGCGGGATGCATCCTCTCGCACGTGTTTTTACTCGACTAGCCTGCGGGATGCATCCTCTCGCACGTGTTTTTACTCGACTAGCCTGCGGGATGCATCCTCTCGCACGTGTTTTTACTCGACTAGCCTGCGGGATGCATCCTCTCGCACGTGTTTTTACTCGACTAGCCTGCGGGATGCATCCTCTCGCACGTGTTTTTGCTCGACTAGCCTGCGGGATGCATCCTCTCGCACGTGTTTTTGCTCGACTAGCCTGCGGGATGCATCCTCTCGCACGTGTTTTTACTCGACTAGCCTGCAGGGATGCATCCTCTCGCACGTGTTTTTACTCGACTAGCCTGCGGGATGCATCCTCTCGCACGTGTTTTTGCTCGACTAGCCTGCGGGATGCATCCTCTCGCACGTGTTTTTACTCGACTAGCCTGCGGGATGCATACTCTCGCACGTGTTTTTACTCGACTACCCTGCGGGATGCATCCTCTCGCACGTGTTTTTGCTCGACTAGCCATGCGCATCCCAAAAAACCTGCGCATGCGCATCCCACAAAACCTCGCGCGTGTTTTTACTCGACTAGCCTGCGGGATGCATCCTCTCGCACGTGTTTTTACTCGACTAGCCTGCGGGATGCATCCTCTCGCACGTGTTTTTACTCGACTAGCCTGCGGGATGCATCCTCTCGCACGTGTTTTTGCTCGACTAGCCATGCGCATCCCAAAAAACCTGCGCATGCGCATCCCACAAAACCTGCGCATGCGCATCCCACAAAACCTCGCACGTGTTTTTACTCGACTAGCCTGCGGGATGCATCCTCTCGCACGTGTTTTTGCTCGACTAGCCTGCGGGATGCATCCTCTCGCACGTGTTTTTGCTCGACTAGCCTGCGGGATGCATCCTCTCGCACGTGTTTTTACTCGACTAGCCATGCGCATCCCAAAAAACCTGCGCATGCGCATCCCACAAAACCTGCGCATGCGCATCCTACAAAACCTCGCACGTGTTTTTACTCGACTAGCCTGCGGGTTGCATCCTCTCGCACGTGTTTTTACTCGACTAGCCTGCAGGATGCATCCTCTCGCACGTGTTTTTACTCGACTAGCCTGCGGGATGCATCCTCTCGCACGTGTTTTTACTCGAGTAGCCTGCGGGATGCATCCTCTCGCACGTGTTTTTGCTGGACTAGCCTGCGGGATGCATCCTCTCGCACGTGTTTTTGCTCGACTAGGCATGCGCATCCCAAAAAACCTGCGCATGCGCATCTCACAAAACCTGCGCGTGCGCATCCCACAAAACCTCGCACGTGTTTTTACTCGACTAGCCTGCGGGATGCATCCTCTCGCACGTGTATTTACTCGACTAGCCTGCGGGATGCATCCTCTCGCACGTGTTTTTACTCGACTAGCCTGCGGGATGCATCCTCTCGCACGTGTTTTTACTCGACTAGCCTGCGGGATGCATCCTCTCGCACGTGTTTTTGCTCGACTAGCCTGCGGGATGCATCCTCTCGCACGCGTTTTTGCTCGACTAGCCTGCGGGATGCATCCTCTCGCACGTGTTTTTACACGACTAGCCTGCAGGATGCATCCTCTCGCACGTGTTTTTACTCGACTAGCCTGCGGGATGCATCCTCTCGCACGCGTTTTTACTCGACTAGCCTGCGGGATGCATCCTCTCGCACGTGTTTTTGCTCGACTAGCCTGCGGGATGCATCCTCTCGCACGTGTTTTTGCTCGACTAGCCTGCGGGATGCATCCTCTCGCACGTGTTTTTGCTCGACTAGGCATGCGCATCCCAAAAAACCTGCGCATGCGCATCCCAAAAAACCTGCTCATGCGCATCCCAAAAAACCTGCGCATGCGCATCCCACAAAACCTGCGCATGCGCATCCCACAAAACCTCGCACGTGTTTTTACTCGACTAGCCTGCGGGATGCATCCTCTCGCACGTGTTTTTGCTCGACTAGCCTGCGGGATGCATCCTCTCGCACGTGTTTTTGCTCGACTAGCCTGCGGGATGCATCCTCTCGCACGTGTTTTTACTCGACTAGCCATGCGCATCCCAAAAAACCTGCGCATGCGCATCCCACAAAACCTGCGCATGCGCATCCTACAAAACCTCGCACGTGTTTTTACTCGACTAGCCTGCGGGTTGCATCCTCTCGCACGTGTTTTTACTCGACTAGCCTGCAGGATGCATCCTCTCGCACGTGTTTTTACTCGACTAGCCTGCGGGATGCATCCTCTCGCACGTGTTTTTACTCGAGTAGCCTGCGGGATGCATCCTCTCGCACGTGTTTTTGCTGGACTAGCCTGCGGGATGCATCCTCTCGCACGTGTTTTTGCTCGACTAGGCATGCGCATCCCAAAAAACCTGCGCATGCGCATCTCACAAAACCTGCGCGTGCGCATCCCACAAAACCTCGCACGTGTTTTTACTCGACTAGCCTGCGGGATGCATCCTCTCGCACGTGTTTTTACTCGACTAGCCTGCGGGATGCATCCTCTCGCACGTGTTTTTACTCGACTAGCCTGCGGGATGCATCCTCTCGCACGTGTTTTTGCTCGACTAGCCTGCGGGATGCATCCTCTCGCACGCGTTTTTGCTCGACTAGCCTGCGGGATGCATCCTCTCGCACGTGTTTTTACACGACTAGCCTGCAGGATGCATCCTCTCGCACGTGTTTTTACTCGACTAGCCTGCGGGATGCATCCTCTCGCACGCGTTTTTACTCGACTAGCCTGCGGGATGCATCCTCTCGCACGTGTTTTTGCTCGACTAGCCTGCGGGATGCATCCTCTCGCACGTGTTTTTGCTCGACTAGCCTGCGGGATGCATCCTCTCGCACGTGTTTTTGCTCGACTAGGCATGCGCATCCCAAAAAACCTGCGCATGCGCATCCCAAAAAACCTGCTCATGCGCATCCCAAAAAACCTGCGCATGCGCATCCCACAAAACCTGCGCATGCGCATCCCACAAAACCTCGCACGTGTTTTTACTCGACTAGCCTGCGGGATGCATCCTCTCGCACGTGTTTTTACTCGACTAGCCTGCGGGATGCATCCTCTCGCACGTGTTTTTACTCGACTAGCCTGCGGGATGCATCCTCTCGCACGTGTTTTTGCTCGACTAGCCTGCGGGATGCATCCTCTCGCACGTGTTTTTGCTCGACTAGGCATGCGCATCCCAAAAAACCTGCGCATGCGCATCCCAAAAAACCTGCGCATGCGCATCCCAAAAAACCTGCGCATGCGCATCCCACAAAACCTGCGCATGCGCATACCACAAAACCTCGCACGTGTTTTTACTCGACTAGCCTGCGGGATGCATCCTCTCGCACGTGTTTTTACTCGACTAGCCTGCGGGATGCATCCTCTCGCACGTGTTTTTACTCGACTAGCCTGCGGGATGCATCATCTCGCACGTGTTTTTACTCGACTACCCTGCGGGATGCATCCTCTCGCACGTGTTTTTGCTCGACTAGCCATGCGCATCCCAAAAAACCTGCGCATGCGCATCCCACAAAACCTGCGCATGCGCATCCTACAAAACCTCGCACATGTTTTTACTCGACTAGCCTGCGGGATGCATCCTCTCGCACGTGTTTTTACTCGACTAGCCTGCGGGATGCATCCTCTCGCACGTGTTTTTGCTCGACTAGCCATGCGCATCCCAAAAAACCTGCGCATGCGCATCCCACAAAACCTGCGCATGCGCATCCCACAAAACCTCGCACGTGTTTTTACTCGACTAGCCTGCGGGATGCATCCTCTCGCACGTGTTTTTGCTCGACTAGCCTGCGGGATGCATCCTCTCGCACGTGTTTTTACTCGACTAGCCATGCGCATCCCAAAAAACCTGCGCATGCGCATCCCACAAAACCTGCGCATGCGCATCCTACAAAACCTCGCACGTGTTTTTACTCGACTAGCCTGCGGGATGCATCCTCTCGCACGTGTTTTTACTCGACTAGCCTGCAGGATGCATCCTCTCGCACGTGTTTTTACTCGACTAGCCTGCGGGATGCATCCTCTCGCACGTGTTTTTACTCGAGTAGCCTGCGGGATGCATCCTCTCGCACGTGTTTTTGCTGGACTAGCCTGCGGGATGCATCCTCTCGCACGTGTTTTTGCTCGACTAGGCATGCTCATCCCAAAAAACCTGCGCATGCGCATCTCACAAAACCTGCGCGTGCGCATCCCACAAAACCTCGCACGTGTTTTTACTCGACTAGCCTGCGGGATGCATCCTCTCGCACGTGTTTTTACTCGACTAGCCTGCGGGATGCATCCTCTCGCACGTGTTTTTACTCGACTAGCCTGCGGGATGCATCCTCTCGCACGTGTTTTTACTCGACTAGCCTGCGGGATGCATCCTCTCGCACGTGTTTTTGCTCGACTAGCCTGCGGGATGCATCCTCTCGCACGCGTTTTTGCTCGACTAGCCTGCGGGATGCATCCTCTCGCACGTGTTTTTACACGACTAGCCTGCAGGATGCATCCTCTCGCACGTGTTTTTACTCGACTAGCCTGCGGGATGCATCCTCTCGCACGCGTTTTTACTCGACTAGCCTGCGGGATGCATCCTCTCGCACGCGTTTTTGCTCGACTAGCCTGCGGGATGCATCCTCTCGCACGTGTTTTTACACGACTAGCCTGCAGGATGCATCCTCTCGCACGTGTTTTTACTCGACTAGCCTGCGGGATGCATCCTCTCGCACGCGTTTTTACTCGACTAGCCTGCGGGATGCATCCTCTCGCACGTGTTTTTGCTCGACTAGCCTGCGGGATGCATCCTCTCGCACGTGTTTTTGCTCGACTAGCCTGCGGGATGCATCCTCTCGCACGTGTTTTTGCTCGACTAGGCATGCGCATCCCAAAAAACCTGCGCATGCGCATCCCAAAAAACCTGCTCATGCGCATCCCAAAAAACCTGCGCATGCGCATCCCACAAAACCTGCGCATGCGCATCCCACAAAACCTCGCACGTGTTTTTACTCGACTAGCCTGCGGGATGCATCCTCTCGCACGTGTTTTTACTCGACTAGCCTGCGGGATGCATCCTCTCGCACGTGTTTTTACTCGACTAGCCTGCGGGATGCATCCTCTCGCACGTGTTTTTGCTCGACTAGCCTGCGGGATGCATCCTCTCGCACGTGTTTTTGCTCGACTAGGCATGCGCATCCCAAAAAACCTGCGCATGCGCATCCCAAAAAACCTGCGCATGCGCATCCCAAAAAACCTGCGCATGCGCATCCCACAAAACCTGCGCATGCGCATACCACAAAACCTCGCACGTGTTTTTACTCGACTAGCCTGCGGGATGCATCCTCTCGCACGTGTTTTTACTCGACTAGCCTGCGGGATGCATCCTCTCGCACGTGTTTTTGCTCGACTAGCCATGCGCATCCCAAAAAACCTGCGCATGCGCATCCCACAAAACCTGCGCATGCGCATCCCACAAAACCTCGCACGTGTTTTTACTCGACTAGCCTGCGGGATGCATCCTCTCGCACGTGTTTTTGCTCGACTAGCCTGCGGGATGCATCCTCTCGCACGTGTTTTTGCTCGACTAGCCTGCGGGATGCATCCTCTCGCACGTGTTTTTACTCGACTAGCCATGCGCATCCCAAAAAACCTGCGCATGCGCATCCCAAAAAACCTGCGCATGCGCATCCCAAAAAACCTGCGTATGCGCATCCCACAAAACCTGCGCATGCGCATCCCACAAAACCTCGCACGTGTTTTTACTCGACTAGCCTGCGGGATGCATCCTCTCGCACGTGTTTTTACTCGACTAGCCTGCGGGATGCATCCTCTCGCACGTGTTTTTACTCGACTAGCCTGCGGGATGCATCCTCTCGCACGTGTTTTTACTCGACTAGCCTGCGGGATGCATCCTCTCGCACGTGTTTTTGCTCGACTAGGCATGCGCATCCCAAAAAACCTGCGCATGCGCATCCCAAAAAACCTGCGCATGCGCATCCCAAAAAACCTGCGCATGCGCATCCCACAAAACCTGCGCATGCGCATCCCACAAAACCTCGCACGTGTTTTTACTCGACTAGCCTGCGGGATGCATCCTCTCGCACGTGTTTTTAGTCGACTAGCCTGCGGGATGCATCCTCTCGCACGTGTTTTTACTCGACTAGCCTGCAGGATGCATCCTCTCGCACGTGTTTTTACTCAACTAGCCTGCGGGATGCATCCTCTCGCACGTGTTTTTACTCGACTAGCCTGCGGGATGCATCCTCTCGCACGTGTTTTTGCTCGACTAGCCTGCGGGATGCATCCTCTCGCACGTGTTTTTGCTGGACTAGCCTGCGGGATGCATCCTCTCGCACGTGTTTTTGCTCGACTAGGCATGCGCATCCCAAAAAACCTGCGCATGCGCATCCCACAAAACCTGCGCATGCGCATCCCACAAAACCTCGCACGTGTTTTTACTCGACTAGCCTGCGGGATGCATCCTCTCGCACGTGTTTTTACTCGACTAGCCTGCGGGATGCATCCTCTCGCACGTGTTTTTACTCGACTAGCCTGCGGGATGCATCCTCTCGCACGTGTTTTTACTCGACTAGCCTGCGGGATGCATCCTCTCGCACGTGTTTTTGCTCGACTAGCCTGCGGGATGCATCCTCTCGCACGTGTTTTTGCTCGACTAGCCTGCGGGATGCATCCTCTCGCACGTGTTTTTACTCGACTAGCCTGCAGGATGCATCCTCTCGCACGTGTTTTTACTCGACTAGCCTGCGGGATGCATCCTCTCGCACGTGTTTTTACTCGACTAGCCTGCAGGATGCATCCTCTCGCACGTGTTTTTACTCGACTAGCCTGCGGGATGCATCCTTTCGCACGTGTTTTTACTCGACTACCCGGCGGGATGCATCCTCTCGCACGTGTTTTTACTCGAGTAGCCTGCGGGATGCATCCTCTCGCACGTGTTTTTGCTGGACTAGCCTGCGGGATGCATCCTCTCGCACGTGTTTTTACTCGACTAGCCTGCAGGATGCATCCTCTCGCACGTGTTTTTACTCGACTAGCCTGCGGGATGCATCCTCTCGCACGTGTTTTTACTCGACTAGCCTGCGGGATGCATCCTCTCGCACGTGTTTTTGCTCGACTAGCCTGCGGGATGCATCCTCTCGCACGTGTTTTTGCTCGACTAGCCTGCGGGATGCATCCTCTCGCACGTGTTTTTACTCGACTAGCCTGCGGGATGCATCCTCTCGCACGTGTTTTTACTCGACTAGCCTGCGGGATGCATCCTCTCGCACGTGTTTTTGCTCGACTAGCCTGCGGGATGCATCCTCTCGCACGTGTTTTTGCTCGACTAGCCTGCGGGATGCATCCTCTCGCACGTGTTTTTACACGACTAGCCTGCGGGATGCATCCTCTCGCACGTGTTTTTACTCGACTACCCTGCGGGATGCATCCTCTCGCACGTGTTTTTGCTCGACTAGCCATGCGCATCCCAAAAAACCTGCGCATGCGCATCCCACAAAACCTCGCACGTGTTTTTACTCGACTAGCCTGCGGGATGCATCCTCTCGCACGTGTTTTTACTCGACTAGCCTGCGGGATGCATCCTCTCGCACGTGTTTTTACTCGACTAGCCTGCGGGATGCATCCTCTCGCACGTGTTTTTGCTCGACTAGCCATGCGCATCCCAAAAAACCTGCGCATGCGCATCCCACAAAACCTGCGCATGCGCATCCCACAAAACCTCGCACGTGTTTTTACTCGACTAGCCTGCGGGATGCATCCTCTCGCACGTGTTTTTGCTCGACTAGCCTGCGGGATGCATCCTCTCGCACGTGTTTTTACTCGACTAGCCTGCGGGATGCATCCTC